>NW_026775386.1:117500-127500 GCF_030867095.1 Alligator mississippiensis | reverse complement strand
CCCCCCCCCCCTCCTCCCAAGCAAGGAGGGGGAGTTGAAGTTTGTGAAATGGCTGACCCCTGTCTCGGGGCCACCGGCCCCGGCACTGCCCCTGGCCCCGGCCCCGGCCCCGGCCCCGGCCCTAGAGCGGAGGGTGGGGGCAAGGGGAAGGGGAAAGGGAAGGGCTCCTCCTCGTCAGGGGCCTCCTCCGCAAAAGGGGGGGCGGGGAAAGGCAAGGGCCCCGCAAACCCAAAAGGCAGCCCGCCCCCTGACCCTGACCCAGCCGAGTCAGGCCCCGGCCCGAGTCCCGGCCCTAGCGCCGGCCCCGCAGCAGGAGCGCCCCCCCCCCGGGAGAAGGGCGGGGCGCGCAGTTACGCCGAGGCGGCCGCCGGCCGCGCAGCGGGGCCGGGCGGGGGGCCGGGCGCCAGCACCTCCACCGCCTGGGCGTCTTCGATCCCGGGGGGAGGGGGGGCCCCCTTCCCGGCACTCACCCGGAGAAATGGGGTGAGATGCTGGCTGCCCGAGCGGGAAGGGTCCGCCTTCGAACCTTACGTGCGGGCCCTAGCTCGGGTGGTGGGGGCCCCGAAAATTGTGGCGGCCTCCAGGTTCCACGGCAAGGGAGTATTCTTCCTTGCCACGGAGGCCGCCGCCCAGAAGGCGGTGGAGAGGGGGCTCACAGTGGACGGGGAGTACGTCCCCGTGGAGCCCCTAGAGGAGCCAGGGACCCGGGTGGTCCTTAGTTCGGTGCCCCCGTACCTCCCTAATTGGGCCCTCCTGCCCCGACTATCATCGCTGGGGAAGGTAATCTCCCCGGTGCTGCCCCTGGGTTTGGGGTGCCGGGACCCCACCCTGCGACACGTGCGCTCGTTCCGCCGGCAGGTAACGATCCAGCCGGCGGCGGGAGCGCAGCTGGGGGCGGAGGGATCCCTCCAGGTAATGTTTGGGGGGGCCCTGCACCGCATCTTCTTCACGGTGGGGGACCTGCGGTGTTACAAGTGCCGCGGGGTAGGGCACCTCCGCCAAGAATGCCCCTTGGGGCAAGCGCGGCGGCCACCGCAGGCCCCCGCCAGTGGAGGGGGGGGCCCTGCCACCGGCCCCCCCAGCCCCCCCGGCCCTGGCGGGAGCCCTGGCGGGAGCCCCCCAGCGGCAGAGCCCCCCTCGGCCTCGGCCTCGGCCTCGGCCTCGGCCTCGGCCGCAGTCACCGGGGGGCAGGGAGCAGGAGACGGGGAGAGGGAGGTAGGCCCCGAGCCGGGCCCAGTCCCGGCTTCAGCCCCAGCCCCAGCCCCAGCCCCAGCCCCAGCCCCGGCCCGGGGCCAAGCGTCCACCGCGGGCAAGCCTCCGGGCCATAGAGAGGACCACCCTGCGGGCGAGCGGGCGGGCCCCCCCCCTCCTCCATCGGGGCGGGCCCAAAAGAGAAAGGCCGCGGAGCAGCTCGATCCCTCCCTAGAGGAGGGCCCCCCCTCGGACACAGGCGAGGAGGGGGAGGGGGCCGACGTGCAAAAGGCCCCCTCACCAGCCAGCAGAGCTGCTCCGGAAGACCCCCCCCCTCCCGAGAAAGTGCGGGTAATCCCCGTGGAGGAGGCCCCAGAAAGAGAGAGAGAGAGAGAGAGAGAAAGAGAGAGAGAAAGAGAAGGAGAGGAGGAGCCCATGCGGGAGGAGCCCCCTGAGCCTGCCATCGCGGAGGTAGGGCCCTCCCCAACAGCAACAGCAACAGCAACAGCAACAACAACAGAAACAGCACTAGCAGCTTCAACCTCAAGCTCAGCGCCCCTCCCCCCCCTCAGCGAAGAGACCCTGGGGCTCACCCCGGTGAGCTCCGGCACGGGTCCCGAGGGGGAGGCCCTCCCCGCCCCCAGTCAAGCCGCCCCTGCGGCACCTGACGGGGAGGAAGAGCAGGGGCCAGGTTCCCCCCCCCCCACCCCCACCCCCACCCCCACCCCCAGCCAGGCCCCCCGCGAAGGGGCTGCAGATCTCCCTCGGGCCGAGTCGGAGAGCCAAGCGGACCGAGAGGTCCAGATGGAGGCCGAGGAAGCCTCCGCCGGAGGCGCGGCGGAGGCGGCGGAAGCCAGCCAGCCAGGCCCCACTGGACCTGACCAGGCTGAGGATGCGGGGGGGTCAGCAGGCAGCGTTGAGCCTGCAACCCCCCCAGCCCCAGCCCCAGCACCAGCAGCAGTCTCCAGGGAGGACCTGGTGGCCTTCTTGGAGCGGGAAAGCACCCGGCGCGCTCCGGCCCGGGTGCAGCTGGCCCTGGACTGCTGGGGCGACTTTAACAGCATCCTCGAGGCCACGAGGGCGCTGGTGAGGGAGGGGAAGGGGCCGAACAGATGCAACGCCCGGGTGTACACCCGGGCCCGGTCCATGTACGACGCCCTGACGGTGTACGGGCGCGGGGCCGGGTACCGGCTGGGCGTTGCCCTGCGCGAGCCCCCGGCCGAGCCATCGGAGCCCCCTCCCGCCAGCCATGACGTCGCTTAACATCGCGACCCTCAACGTCCGAGGCTGCAGGCAGGGTCTCCGGAGGAGCCAGGTGTTCTCCTTCCTGCGGGAGGGGGGCTACTCGGTGGCTTTCCTCCAGGAGACCTGGACGACTCCGGCCGACGCCGCCGCCTGGCGGCTGGAGTGGGGAGACGGGGTTTTCCTGAGTCACCTGTCGGCCACCTCGTGCGGGGTGGCCACCCTGTTCTCCCCGAGCCTGCGGCCGGAGATCTTAGAGGACGTTGAGGCGGTGCCGGGCCGCCTGCTCCACGTCCGGGCCCGAGCGGCGGGGACGGTAACGAACTTTGTGAACGTGTACGGCCCCGCCGCGGAACCGGACGCGGCGGATTTTTTCCGCCGGGCGGCCGACTACCTGGGCACCTTGAGCCCTCGCGAGAGCCTGGTCTTAGGCGGGGACTTCAACGTCACCCTCGAGGAACAGGACCGCTCGCGCAGGCAACGGTGCCGGGCCGCCGCGGACGCCCTCAGGGGGATCCTGGAGGAGCACTCCCTGGTGGACGCCTGGCGAGTCTGTCACCCCGACGGCCCCCCGGCCCCCACGTACGTGCGGGTGGGGGGGGAGCGGGCGAGCCACTCCCGGTTGGACCGGATTTACATCTCGCCCCGCGTGGATGCCCGAGCCGTGTCCTGCAGAGTGAGGCCGGCCCCCTTCAGCGATCACCATCTGGTGTGCGCCCGGGTGGCGTTTGGCCCCGGGCGGCGGGGGTCGGCCTACTGGCACTTTAACAACAGCCTGCTGGAGGACCCGAGCTTCGGAGCGGCCTTCCGGGAGTTCTGGTTGGCCTGGCGCGGGCAGCGGCAGTCTTTCCCCTCGGCTCGGGGATGGTGGGACGGGGGGAAGGCGCGCATCCGGCTCTTCTGCCGCAGCTACGCCCGGGGGCACACCCGGGAGCGGGAGGCGGCCATAGAGCGGCTCGAGCGGGAAGTGTTGGAGCTGGAGAGGCGCCTGGTCGCCGACCCGCAGGATCCGTCCCTCTGCGGAGAGTGCAGGGAGAGGCGGGAGGAGCTGAGAGCCCTGGAGGACCGCCGCGCACGCGGCGCGTTCGTCCGCGCGCGAGTCCACCTCCTGCGGGAGATGGACCGCGGCTCCCGTTTCTTCTACGGCCTGGAGAAGCAGAGGGGGGCCAAAAAGCACATCACTTGCCTGCTGGCGGATGATGGCACCCCCCTCTCGGCCCCGGGAGAGCTGCGAGTTCGCGCGAGGGCCTTCTACGGAAGGCTCTTTTCCCGGGAGCCGACCGAGGCGACGGCCCGCAGCGCGCTCTGGGAGGAACTGCCGCAGGTGGGCGCGGGCGACCGTGACCGGCTGGAGGCTCCTCTCACCTTGGCCGAGCTCACGCTCGCCCTCCGTCTCATGCCCGGCAACAAGGCGCCGGGGCTGGACGGGCTCACCACGGAGTTCTACCGGGCCTTCTGGGACGTGCTCGGCCCGGACCTTGCCGCGGTCTGGGCCGAGGCCGAGGCTCGCGGGGAGCTCCCCCTGTCGTGCAGGAGGGCGGTGTTGACTCTCCTGCCGAAGAAGGGAGACCTCCGCGACCTGAGGAACTGGCGTCCCGTGTCCCTCCTCTGCACGGACTATAAGGTGGTGGCGAAGGCCGTCTCGCTGCGCCTGCGGTCCGTGCTGGCGGACGTGATCCATCCCGACCAGACGTACACGGTGCAAGGTCGCTCCATCTTCGACAACCTGTACCTGGTGCGGGACCTCCTGGAGCTGGCGCGCCGGGAGGGCCTGTCGTTCGGCCTGCTCTCCCTCGATCAGGAGAAGGCGTTCGACAGGATGGACCACGGGTATCTGACGGGCACGCTGCGGGCCTTCGGCTTCGGACCGCGCTTTGTGCGGGCTCTCCAGGTGCTGTACGCCTCCGCGGAGTGCCTGGTTAAGCTCAACTGGTCCCTGACGGAACCCATCCCGTTCAGGCGGGGGGTGCGTCAAGGCTGCCCGATGTCGGGCCAGCTGTACGCGCTAGGCCTGGAGCCCTTCCTGTGCCTCCTGCGGAGGCGGGTGGCCGGGTTGGCGCTGCGGGAACCGGCGCTGCGGCTGGTCCTCTCGGCGTACGCCGACGACGTGCTCCTCGCGGTCCAGGGCCCGGAAGATCTGGAGCGGGTGGCGGCCTGCCAGGCGGTTTATTCGGCGGCCTCCTCCGCCCGGGTCAACTGGGCCAAGAGCTCCGGGCTGACGGTGGGTGCCGGGTGGCAGGTGGGCTCGCTCCCACCCGCGCTCCGGGGCATCGAGTGGAGCGCGGGCCCGCTGCTCTACCTGGGGGTCTACCTGAGCCCCACGGACCCCTCCCCCCCGCAGAATTGGGCAGACCTAGAACTGAGGGTGGCGAGGCGGATCGGGGCGTGGACGGGGCTGCTGCGGTGCCTGTCCCTCCGGGGCCGGGCGCTGGTGTTGAACCAGCTGATCCTGTCCATGCTCTGGTACCGCTTCAATACCCTCCCCGTGCCCCCCGAGGTTCTTGCCAGGCTCCAGAGACGGGCGCTGGGGTTCTTCTGGCCAAGACGGCACTGGGTCTCTGCACGGGTGCTGACCCTCCCCTTGCGGGAGGGGGGGCAGGGCCTGGTGTGCCTCCGCAGCCAGGTCCTGACGTTCCGCCTCCAGGCCCTGCAGAGACTGCTGTACAGTGACGGTAGCCACGCGGCGTGGAGCCTGTTGGGGCGCGCCTTCCTCCGCCGCCTCCGGGGGCTCCGATACGACCGGCAGCTCTTCTTCCTGCGCGGCCTGGAGCTCGTGCGGGTGGCGGGGGAGCTGCCGGCCTTTTACCGAGACCTCCTCAAGGCCTGGGGGCTGATCTCCGCCTCCAGGTCTCCGTCGCGGGTGGCCAAGGACGGCGACCTGCTGGCCGAGCCGCTGTTCTTTAACCCGCAGCTGGCGGTCCCGGCGGCAGCCTCGCCAGAGGCCTCCCTGAGGATGGCCCGGGTGGGCGTCACCCGGCTCGGAGACCTCCTGGACTACGACGAGCGAGGATGGCTGGGCCCCGCGGCGCTGGCCCGGCGCACGGGCCTGACCATAGGGCGTGCAACTTGCTCGCGCCTAGTCCGGGAGGTGAAAGCTGCGCTGCCCGCAGACGCCCTTGCCTACGTCGAGCGAGTCCTGCGAGAGGGCGGTCCCCGCCCTCCCGAATCCCCCAGCCCGGCGGAGTTCCTGATAGGGCCCGCCCAGCGGCCGGCCCCGAGGCACTCCGCCCCTCACCACCTCTGCAGGCTGGGGGACACCCCGCCGGTCCGCTTCTCGACGGCCCACCGGCGCCAGCTCTACACGCTCGTCCGCAGGACGCTCCACCACGCCGCCCTCGCGTCCCGCCAAGACACCCAATGGCGGGACTACTTTGGCGAGGGCGTGGCCGACGGTCCCCGGTGGCTCAGCGTCTACTCGGAGCTCGTCCCGAGAGCCGCCGGGGACCTAGGCTGGCGGCTCCTTCACGGGGCCGCCGCGACGGGCGTGTATCTGGCGCGGATTGACACCATCTCCGACCGATGCCCGTTTTGTGACGAGAGGGAGACCCTGGCGCACCTGGTCCTCGAGTGCGCCAGGCTGCAGCCCCTGCACCTCCTCCTCCAGAACCTGCTCCTCAAGTTCTGGCTGCACTATTCCCCGCACCTGTTTATTTACGCACTCCCCATCCGTCGCCCCACCCGGGCCCGGGACCGACTGGTCAACCTCCTCCTGGCTCTGGCCAAGCTCGTCATCTGGCTATCCAGGAAGGAGGCTCTGGCCGGGAAGGCTCCCGGGCACCTCGGGGCGTTTTTCCTCGGTGTCCTGCGCGCCCGCCTCCGAGCGGAGCACCACTGGGCGGTAGCCGCCGGCAAGCTGAAGCAGTTTGCGGGCCGGTGGGCGCTGTCCGGGGTGCTCTGCTCCCTGTCCCCCGGGGGAGCACTCGTTTTGAACCTTTGACCCCCCACGTGCACACCCTGTTTTTCTTTCAGTTGTCCCCCGCAATGTTTTATTTTCTGAAACCGGGAGCCCAGCCGCCAAGAAACCAACAGCGGCGGAGCCCGGACAATCTTTTTTCAGCTTCGGCTGAGGACTAACCGCCCGTCCGGCAACCAGCCGGTGCCGCCAGTCAAATCGGCCGCCGCAACCGGGGCGGCCCCCAGCTACTAACAGGGTAAGAGTAACTAACAATAGTCCCGGCCGGAGCTCCCACGTTAACCGCTCCCAACGCAACCGAGCAGAAGTTTTCCAAGTCCCACGGCGGACACCAGGTCCTCCCGGTTCCCCGTCAGGAGAGCCCCGCCACTCCTGGGGAAGCAAGCACCGCTGCCTGCCCGACCTCCGAGCCCATCACCGGGGGGGGGGGCGGGAGCCGGAATCGCGGGCCAGAGCCTGGAACTCTCGCACGGCCAGGCCCGCCGGATCGGGGCACGCTGCCTCCACGCTCGGTTGACAAGGCAGCGCGGCACGGTTCTTTTGCCCCGGAGGTTCCTCTGAACGACTTTCTGGAACCGAACATGGGCATTTAGGGTCCTGAAAACCGAGTCCCCCAAAATCTCCGCGAACCTTTCCTGGCAATATTGTAGATGCGGCACCCGGCCCAGCCACCGGGGCCAACCGCCGAAAGTGTCCGCCCTCCTGGAGCGAAGGCCCGGGCAAGGCCCGTTTCAAAAACCTCATACGGACTTCCGGAGCGCGAGCCCGGGCGCCAGGTCGACCCAGGGCCGACCTCCCGGGCCCCAGAGAGGCACGTCTCCGCCGCGGAAGCCGCCTGATGCCCGCGCCGAAGGCCCCCGGGCCCGCCCGGCCTCCGCGCAGGGCACCGGGGAGAAGTAGGAATCGTGGCCGGGCTCCTGGAACTCCTGCCCGGCCTGCCCCGCGGAAGCATGCCGGGTTCTCCCGCCGCGCCGTGCAGGTTCTTCCGCCCCTCGCCGGGGTAGCCGGGCTCCAACCGCTGGGCCCCGCAGCGTGGAAGGGCCCCTGCGAGTCGCCCCCCGGCCTGCACGCCCGCCGTGCAGTCGACCGGGTCGAAGCCGGAATCGCGGCCGGGTTCCTGGAACTCTCGCCCGGCCTGCCCGCCCGGCCCGCCCCCCGGGCCGGGGCTCCAGTCGACTTGGAGCCAAACTCGGTTTTGACCCCCTCCTGCAGCACGGTCCGGCCCCGGAGGTTCCTCCGTCCGACCTCCTGGAACCCAAGATGGGCATCTAGGGTCCCGAAATCCGTGTCCCCGAAAATCTCCGCGAACCTTTCCTGGCAATATTGTAGATGCGGCACCCGGCCCAGCCACCGGGGGCAACCGCCGAAAGTGTCCGCCCTCCTGGAGCGAAGGCCCGGGCAAGGCCCGTTTCAAAAACCTCATACGGACTTCCGGAGCGCGAGCCCCGGCGCCAGGTCGACCCAGGGCCGACCTCCCGGGCCCCAGAGAGGCTCGTCTCCGCCGCGGAAGCCGCCCGCCGCCCGCGGCGAAGGCCCCCGGGCCCGCCCGGCCTCCGGGCAGGGCACCGGGGAGAAGCCGGAATCGCGGCCGGGCTCCTGGAACTCTCGCCGGGCAGGCCGCCCGGCCCGCCCCGGGGCCGGAGCTCCAGTCGACATGGAGCCAAACTCGGTTTTGACCCCCTCCTTCGGAACGGTCCGGCCCCGGAGGTTCCTCCGTCCGAGCTCCTGGAACCCAAGATGGGCATCTAGGGTCCCGAAACCCGTGTCCTCGAAAATCTCCGCGAACCTTTCCTGGCAATATTGTAGATGCGGCACCCGGCCCAGCCGCCGGGGGCAACCGCCGAAAGTGTCCGCCCTCCTGGAGCGAAGGCCCGGGCAAGGCCCGTTTGAAAAACCTCATACGGACTTCCGGAGCCCGAGCCCCGGCGCCAGGTCGACCCAGGGCCAACCTCCCGGGCCCCAGAGAGGCTCGTCTCCCCCGCGGGAGCAGCCCGCCGCCCGCGCCGAAGGCCCCCGGACCTGCCCGGCCTCCGGGCAGGGCACCGGGGAGAAGCCGGAATCGCGGCCGGGCTCCTGGAACTCTCGCCCGGCCCGCCCCTGGGCCGGAGCTCCAGTCGACATGGAGCCAAACCCGGGGTTGAGCCCCTCCTGCAGCACGGTCCGGTCCCGGAGGTACCCCTGCCCGACCTCCTGGAACCCAAGATGGGCAACTAGGGTCCCGAAAACCGTGTCCCCGAAAATCTCCGCGGACCTTTCCTGGCAATATTGTAGATGCGGCACCCGGCCCAGCCACCGGGGGCAACCGCCGAAAGTGTCCGCCCTCCTGGAGCGAAGGCCCGGGCACGGGCCGTTTGAAAAACCTCATCGGGACTTCCAGGGCCGGAGCCCCGGCGCCAGGTCGACCCCGGGCCTCCCTCCCGGGGCCCAGCACGGCTCGTCTCCCCCGCGGGAGCAGCCCGCCGCCCGCGCCGAAGGCCCCCGGACCTGCCCGGCCTCCGGGCAGGGCACCGGGGAGAAGTCGGAATCGCGGCCGGGCTCCTGGAACTCCCGCCCGGCCTGCCCCGCGGAGTCCTGCCCGGGCTCCCGCCGCCTTGGCCCGGGACGACCACCCCTCGGCGGGGTGCCTGGGCTCCGACCCCGGAGGCCCGGGTCCCTGCCGGGGCCCTTGGACCCGCCCCCGGGCTGCCCTTCCACGGAGCCCTTGACCGGGACGAAATCGGAATTGTGGCCGAGCTCCTGGAACTCTCGCCCGGCCTGACCGCCTTCTCCGGCCCTTTTCCGGTTTTCCCCGTTGACCTGGCTCCAAACTCGGGTTTGGCCCCTCAACACGGCAGGGTTCTGCCCCGAAGATCCCTCTGACCGGCTTTCTGGAACCGAACATGGGCATTGAGGGTCCTTAAAAACGTGTTCTCGAAAATCTCCGCGAACGTTTCTTGGCTATATTGTAGATGCGGCACCCGGCCCAGCCACCGGGACGAACCGCCGAAAGTGTCCGCCCTCCTGGATCGAAGGCCCGGGCAAGGCCCGTTTCAAAAACCTCATACGGACTTCCGTGGGGGGGGCGGGCACCAGGTCAACCCCACGTATGCCTATGGGGATTTTCGCTCCCCAGGTCAACCCCATGGATGCCTATGGGGATTTTCGCTCCCCAGGTCAACCCCATGGATGCCTATGGGCTTTTTCGGTCCCCAGCTCCACCCCAAGTATTCCTAGGGGCTTTTCCGCTCCCCAGGTCAACCCCATTTATTCCTATGGGGATTTTCAGTCCCCAGCTCAACCCCAAGTATTCCTAGGGGCTTTTTCGCTCCCCAGCTCCACCCCATGTATTCCTAAGGGCTTTTTCGGTCCCCAGCTCCACCCCAAGTATTCCTAGGGGCTTTTTCGCTCCCCAGCTCCCCCCCATGTATTCCTAGGGGCTTTTCCGCTCCCCAGCTCCCCCCCCATGTATTCCTAAGGGCTTTTTCGCTCCCCAGCTCCCCCCCAAGTATTCCTAGGGGTTTTTTCGCTCCCCAGCTCCACCCCATGTATTCCTAGGGGCTTTTCCGCTCCCCAGCTCCCCCCCATGGATGCCGATGGGCTCTTTCGGTCCCCAGGTCAGCCCCATGTGTTGCTATGGGCTTTTTCGGTCCCCAGGTCAACCCCATGTGTTCCTAT
>NW_026775386.1:102500-105000 GCF_030867095.1 Alligator mississippiensis | reverse complement strand
TCGGTTTTGACCCCCTCCTTCGGAACGGTCCGGCCCCGGAGGTTCCTCCGTCCGAGCTCCTGGAACCCAAGATGGGCATCTAGGGTCCCGAAACCCGTGTCCTCGAAAATCTCCGCGAACCTTTCCTGGCAATATTGTAGATGCGGCACCCGGCCCAGCCGCCGGGGGCAACCGCCGAAAGTGTCCGCCCTCCTGGAGCGAAGGCCCGGGCAAGGCCCGTTTGAAAAACCTCATACGGACTTCCGGAGCCCGAGCCCCGGCGCCAGGTCGACCCAGGGCCAACCTCCCGGGCCCCAGAGAGGCTCGTCTCCCCCGCGGGAGCAGCCCGCCGCCCGCGCCGAAGGCCCCCGGACCTGCCCGGCCTCCGGGCAGGGCACCGGGGAGAAGCCGGAATCGCGGCCGGGCTCCTGGAACTCTCGCCCGGCCCGCCCCTGGGCCGGAGCTCCAGTCGACATGGAGCCAAACCCGGGGTTGAGCCCCTCCTGCAGCACGGTCCGGTCCCGGAGGTACCCCTGCCCGACCTCCTGGAACCCAAGATGGGCAACTAGGGTCCCGAAAACCGTGTCCCCGAAAATCTCCGCGGACCTTTCCTGGCAATATTGTAGATGCGGCACCCGGCCCAGCCACCGGGGGCAACCGCCGAAAGTGTCCGCCCTCCTGGAGCGAAGGCCCGGGCACGGGCCGTTTGAAAAACCTCATCGGGACTTCCAGGGCCGGAGCCCCGGCGCCAGGTCGACCCCGGGCCTCCCTCCCGGGGCCCAGCACGGCTCGTCTCCCCCGCGGGAGCAGCCCGCCGCCCGCGCCGAAGGCCCCCGGACCTGCCCGGCCTCCGGGCAGGGCACCGGGGAGAAGTCGGAATCGCGGCCGGGCTCCTGGAACTCCCGCCCGGCCTGCCCCGCGGAGTCCTGCCCGGGCTCCCGCCGCCTTGGCCCGGGACGACCACCCCTCGGCGGGGTGCCTGGGCTCCGACCCCGGAGGCCCGGGTCCCTGCCGGGGCCCTTGGACCCGCCCCCGGGCTGCCCTTCCACGGAGCCCTTGACCGGGACGAAATCGGAATTGTGGCCGAGCTCCTGGAACTCTCGCCCGGCCTGACCGCCTTCTCCGGCCCTTTTCCGGTTTTCCCCGTTGACCTGGCTCCAAACTCGGGTTTGGCCCCTCAACACGGCAGGGTTCTGCCCCGAAGATCCCTCTGACCGGCTTTCTGGAACCGAACATGGGCATTGAGGGTCCTTAAAAACGTGTTCTCGAAAATCTCCGCGAACGTTTCTTGGCTATATTGTAGATGCGGCACCCGGCCCAGCCACCGGGACGAACCGCCGAAAGTGTCCGCCCTCCTGGATCGAAGGCCCGGGCAAGGCCCGTTTCAAAAACCTCATACGGACTTCCGTGGGGGGGGCGGGCACCAGGTCAACCCCACGTATGCCTATGGGGATTTTCGCTCCCCAGGTCAACCCCATGGATGCCTATGGGGATTTTCGCTCCCCAGGTCAACCCCATGGATGCCTATGGGCTTTTTCGGTCCCCAGCTCCACCCCAAGTATTCCTAGGGGCTTTTCCGCTCCCCAGGTCAACCCCATTTATTCCTATGGGGATTTTCAGTCCCCAGCTCAACCCCAAGTATTCCTAGGGGCTTTTTCGCTCCCCAGCTCCACCCCATGTATTCCTAAGGGCTTTTTCGGTCCCCAGCTCCACCCCAAGTATTCCTAGGGGCTTTTTCGCTCCCCAGCTCCCCCCCATGTATTCCTAGGGGCTTTTCCGCTCCCCAGCTCCCCCCCCATGTATTCCTAAGGGCTTTTTCGCTCCCCAGCTCCCCCCCAAGTATTCCTAGGGGTTTTTTCGCTCCCCAGCTCCACCCCATGTATTCCTAGGGGCTTTTCCGCTCCCCAGCTCCCCCCCATGGATGCCGATGGGCTCTTTCGGTCCCCAGGTCAGCCCCATGTGTTGCTATGGGCTTTTTCGGTCCCCAGGTCAACCCCATGTGTTCCTATGGGCTTTCTCGGTCCCCAGGTCAACCCCATGTATTCCTAGGGGCTTTTTCGCTCCCCAGCTCCACCCCATGTATTCCTATGGGGATTTTCGCTCCCCAGCTCCACCCCAAGTATTCCTAGGGGCTTTTCCGCTCCCCAGCTCCACCCCACGTATTCCTAGGGGCATTTAGGCTCCCCAGGTCAACCCCATGGATGCCGATGGGCTTTTCCGCTCGCTCCCCAGGTCCGCCCGCCCCTGGCCTCGCCATCGGGACTTGCGGGCACCGTCTCAACCCCGTGCCTTCCAGAGGGGACTTCCAGGCACCGTGTCCACCCCCTGCGAGCCTCTGCGGACCCCCGCCTTACCTTTCCCCGCCGCCTACGGCCAGACCGGGCTGATCGCGCCCGATCCCGTCCGATCTCGGAAGCTAAGCAGTCCCGGGCCCGGCTAGTACCTGGATGGGAGACCGCCTGGGAATCCCGGGTGCCGTAGGCCTCCCGCCCTTTTGCGCCTCGGGGGGGGGGGGGAGCTC
>NW_026775386.1:85000-92500 GCF_030867095.1 Alligator mississippiensis | reverse complement strand
GGGGGCTTCGGGCCAGGCGTGACAACCGGACTCGGACCGGGAGCTCACACCGCAAAGTGTCCGCCATCCCCCTCTCGGCAGCGGGGCACACGACTCGTCTTTGACCCGCGGGTGCAGCAGCACGGTTCTTTTGCCCCGGAGGTTCCTCCGACCGACCTTCTGGAACCGAAGATGGGCATTTAGGGTCCTGAAAAACGTGTCCCCGAAAATCTCCGCGAACCTTTCTTGGCAATATTGTAGATGTGGCACCCGGCCCAGCCACCGGGGCAAACCACCAAAAGTGTCCGCCCTCCTGGATCGAAGGGTCGGACAAAGCCCATTTCAAAAACCTCATACGGACTTCCAGGCCTCTCCGGCGGGCCCAGGTCAACCGCTCGCCCCCCAGCAGCGACATTTTTTTCTAAGTCCCACGCCGGACACCAGGTCAACACGGCTCTCTGGCAGGAGAAGCCCGCCGCTCCCGAGGAAGCGCCCCCGGCTTGCCCTGAACGCCGTAAGGGAGGGCGGCAGGTCACCGGGGCGAAACCGGAGCGGTGGCCGGTCTCCTGGAACTCTCCCCCGGCCTGGCCCGCCGGGCCGCTCCCGGCCGGAGCTCCCACGTTAACCGCTCCCAACGCAACCGAGCAGAAGTTTTCCAAGTCCCACGGCGGACACCAGGTCCTCCCGGTTCCCCGTCAGGAGAGCCCCGCCACTCCTGGGGAAGCAAGCACCGCTGCCTGCCCGACCTCCGAGCCCATCACCGGGGGGGGGGGCGGGAGCCGGAATCGCGGGCCAGAGCCTGGAACTCTCGCACGGCCAGGCCCGCCGGATCGGGGCACGCTGCCTCCACGCTCGGTTGACAAGGCAGCGCGGCACGGTTCTTTTGCCCCGGAGGTTCCTCTGACCGACTTTCTGGAACCGAACATGGGCATTTAGGGTCCTGAAAACCGAGTCCCCCAAAATCTCCGCGAACCTTTCTTGGCAATATTGTAGATGCGGCACCCGGCCCAGCCACCGGGGCCAACCGCCGAAAGTGTCCGCCCTCCTGGAGCGAAGGCCCGGGCAAGGCCCGTTTGAAAAACCTCATACGGACTTCCGGAGCGCGAGCCCGGGCGCCAGGTCGACCCAGGGCCGACCTCCCGGGCCCCAGAGAGGCACGTCTCCGCCGCGGAAGCCGCCTGATGCCCGCGCCGAAGGCCCCCGGGCCCGCCCGGCCTCCGCGCAGGGCACCGGGGAGAAGTAGGAATCGTGGCCGGGCTCCTGGAACTCCTGCCCGGCCTGCCCCGCGGAAGCATGCCGGGTTCTCCCGCCGCGCCGTGCAGGTTCTTCCGCCCCTCGCCGGGGTAGCCGGGCTCCAACCGCTGGGCCCCGCAGCGTGGAAGGGCCCCTGCGAGTCGCCCCCCGGCCTGCACGCCCGCCGTGCAGTCGACCGGGTCGAAGCCGGAATCGCGGCCGGGTTCCTGGAACTCTCGCCCGGCCTGCCCGCCCGGCCCGCCCCCCGGGCCGGGGCTCCAGTCGACTTGGAGCCAAACTCGGTTTTGACCCCCTCCTGCAGCACGGTCCGGCCCCGGAGGTTCCTCCGTCCGACCTCCTGGAACCCAAGATGGGCATCTAGGGTCCCGAAATCCGTGTCCCCGAAAATCTCCGCGAACCTTTCCTGGCAATATTGTAGATGCGGCACCCGGCCCAGCCACCGGGGGCAACCGCCGAAAGTGTCCGCCCTCCTGGAGCGAAGGCCCGGGCAAGGCCCGTTTCAAAAACCTCATACGGACTTCCGGAGCGCGAGCCCCGGCGCCAGGTCGACCCAGGGCCGACCTCCCGGGCCCCAGAGAGGCTCGTCTCCGCCGCGGAAGCCGCCCGCCGCCCGCGGCGAAGGCCCCCGGGCCCGCCCGGCCTCCGGGCAGGGCACCGGGGAGAAGTAGGAATCGTGGCCGGGCTCCTGGAACTCCTGCCCGGCCTGCCCCGCGGAAGCATGCCGGGTTCTCCCGCCGCGCCGTGCAGGTTCTTCCGCCCCTCGCCGGGGTAGCCGGGCTCCAACCGCTGGGCCCCGCAGCGTGGAAGGGGCCCTGCGAGTCGCCGCCGGCCTGCACGCCCGCCGTGCAGTCGACCGGGTCGAAGCCGGAATCGCGGCCGGGTTCCTGGAACTCTCGCCCGGCCTGCCCGCCCGGCCCGCCCCCCGGGCCGGGGCGCCAGTCGACATGGAGCCAAACTCGGTTTTGACCCCCTCCTGCAGCACGGTCCGGCCCCGGAGGTTCCTCCGTCCGACCTCCTGGAACCCAAGATGGGCATCCAGGGTCCCGAAATCCGTGTCCCCGAAAATCTCCGCGAACCTTTCCTGGCAATATTGTAGATGCGGCACCCGGCCCAGCCACCGGGGGCAACCGCCGAAAGTGTCCGCCCTCCTGGAGCGAAGGCCCGGGCAAGGCCCGTTTCAAAAACCTCATACGGACTTCCGGAGCCCGAGCCCCGGCGCCAGGTCGACCCAGGGCCGACCTCCCGGGCCCCAGAGAGGCTCGTCTCCGCCGCGGAAGCCGCCCGCCGCCCGCGCCGAAGGCCCCCGGGCCCGCCCGGCCTCCGGGCAGGGCACCGGGGAGAAGTAGGAATCGTGGCCGGGCTCCTGGAACTCCTGCCCGGCCTGCCCCGCGGAAGCATGCCGGGTTCTCCCGCCGCGCCGTGCAGGTTCTTCCGCCCCTCGCCGGGGTAGCCGGGCTCCAACCGCTGGGCCCCGCAGCGTGGAAGGGCCCCTGCGAGTCGCCCCCCGGCCTGCACGCCCGCCGTGCAGTCGACCGGGTCGAAGCCGGAATCGCGGCCGGGTTCCTGGAACTCTCGCCCGGCCTGCCCGCCCGGCCCGCCCCCCGGGCCGGGGCTCCAGTCGACATGGAGCCAAACTCGGTTTTGACCCCCTCCTGCAGCACGGTCCGGCCCCGGAGGTTCCTCCGTCCGACCTCCTGGAACCCAAGATGGGCATCTAGGGTCCCGAAATCCGTGTCCCCGAAAATCTCCGCGAACCTTTCCTGGCAATATTGTAGATGCGGCACCCGGCCCAGCCACCGGGGGCAACCGCCGAAAGTGTCCGCCCTCCTGGAGCGAAGGCCCGGGCAAGGCCCGTTTCAAAAACCTCATACGGACTTCCGGAGCCCGAGCCCCGGCGCCAGGTCGACCCAGGGCCGACCTCCCGGGCCCCAGAGAGGCTCGTCTCCGCCGCGGAAGCCGCCCGCCGCCCGCGCCGAAGGCCCCCGGGCCCGCCCGGCCTCCGGGCAGGGCACCGGGGAGAAGTAGGAATCGTGGCCGGGCTCCTGGAACTCCTGCCCGGCCTGCCACGCGGAAGCATGCCGGGTTCTCCCGCCGCGCCGTGCAGGTTCTTCCGCCCCTCGCCGGGGTAGCCGGGCTCCAACCGCTGGGCCCCGCAGCCTGGAAGGGCCCCTGCGAGTCGCCCCCCGGCCTGCACGCCCGCCGTGCAGTCGACCGGGTCGAAGCCGGAATCGCGGCCGGGTTCCTGGAACTCTCGCCCGGCCTGCCCGCCCGGCCCGCCCCCCGGGCCGGAGCTCCAGTCGACTTGGAGCCAAACTCGGTTTTGACCCCCTCCTGCAGCACGGTCCGGCCCCGGAGGTTCCTCCCTCCGACCTCCTGGAACCCAAGATGGGCATCTAGGGTCCCGAAATCCGTGTCCCCGAAAATCTCCGCGAACCTTTCCTGGCAATATTGTAGATGCGGCACCCGGCCCAGCCGCCGGGGGCAACCGCCGAAAGTGTCCGCCCTCCTGGAACGAAGGCCCGGGCAAGGCCCGTTTGAAAAACCTCATACGGACTTCCGGAGCCCGAGCCCCGGCGCCAGGTCGACCCAGGGCCGACCTCCCGGGCCCCAGAGAGGCTCGTCTCCGCCGCGGAAGCCGCCCGCCGCCCGCGGCGAAGGCCCCCGGGCCCGCCCGGCCTCCGGGCAGGGCACCGGGGAGAAGTAGGAATCGTGGACGGGCTCCTGGAACTCCTGCCCGGCCTGCCACGCGGAAGCATGCCGGGTTCTCCGGCCGCGCCGTGCAGGTTCTTCCGCCCCTCGCCGGGGTAGCCGGGCTCCAACCGCTGGGCCCCGCTGCCTGGAAGGGGCCCTGCGAGTCGCCGCCGGCCTGCACGCCCGCCGTGCAGTCGACCGGGTCGAAGCCGGAATCGCGGCCGGGTTCCTGGAACTCTCGCCCGGCCTGCCCGCCCGGCCCGCCCCCCGGGCCGGAGCGCCAGTCGACATGGAGCCAAACTCGGTTTTGACCCCCTCCTGCAGCACGGTCCGGCCCCGCAGGTTCGCCCGTCCGACCTCCTGGAACCCAAGATGGGCATCTAGGGTCCCGAAATCCGTGTCCCCGAAAATCTCCGCGAACCTTTCCTGGCAATATTGTAGATGCGGCACCCGGCCCAGCCACCGGGGGCAACCGCCGAAAGTGTCCGCCCTCCTGGAGCGAAGGCCCGGGCAAGGCCCGTTTGAAAAACCTCATACGGACTTCCGGAGCGCGAGCCCGGGCGCCAGGTCGACCCAGGGCCAACCTCCCGGGCCCCAGAGAGGCACGTCTCCGCCGCGGAAGCCGCCTGATGCCCGCGCCGAAGGCCCCCGGGCCCGCCCGGCCTCCGGGCAGGGCACCGGGGAGAAGTAGGAATCGTGGCCGGGCTCCTGGAACTCCTGCCCGGCCTGCCCCGCGGAAGCATGCCGGGTTCTCCCGCCGCGCCGTGCAGGTTCTTCCGCCCCTTCGCCGGGGTAGCCGGGCTCCAACCGCTGGGCCCCGCAGCCTGGAAGGGCCCCTGCGAGTCGCCCCCCGGCCTGCACGCCCGCCGTGCAGTCGACCGGGTCGAAGCCGGAATCGCGGCCGGGTTCCTGGAACTCTCGCCCGGCCTGCCCGCCCGGCCCGCCCCCCGGGCCGGAGCTCCAGTCGACATGGAGCCAAACTCGGTTTTGACCCCCTCCTGCAGCACGGTCCGGCCCCGGAGGTTCCTCCGTCCGACCTCCTGGAACCCAAGATGGGCATCTAGGGTCCCGAAATCCGTGTCCCCGAAAATCTCCGCGAACCTTTCCTGGCAATATTGTAGATGCGGCACCCGGCCCAGCCACCGGGGGCAACCGCCGAAAGTGTCCGCCCTCCTGGAGCGAAGGCCCGGGCAAGGCCCGTTTGAAAAACCTCATACGGACTTCCAGGGCCGGAGCCCCGGCGCCAGGTCGACCGCGGGCCTCCCTCCCGGGGCCCAGCACGGCTCGTCTCCCCCGCGGGAGCAGCCCGCTGCCCGCGCCGAAGGCCCCCGGACCCGCCCGGCCTCCGGGCAGGGCACCGGGGAGAAGTAGGAATCGCGGCCGGGCTCCTGGAACTCTCGCCCGGCCAAGCCGCTCGGCCCGCCCCTGGGCCGGAGCTCCAGTCGACATGGAGCCAAACTCGCGGTTGAACCTCTCCTGCAGCACGGTCCGGCCCCGGAGGTTCCTCCGTCCGACCTCCTGGAACCCAAGATGGGCATCTAGGGTCCCGAAAACCGTGTCCCCGAAAATCTCCGCGGACCTTTCCTGGCAATATTGTAGATGTGGCACCCGGCCCAGCCGCCGGGAGCAACCGCCGAAAGTGTCCGGCCTCCTGGAGCGAAGGCCCGGGCACGGCCCGTTTGAAAATCCTCATACGGACTTCCAGGGCCGGAGCTCGGGAGCCAGGTCGACCCCGGGCCTCCCTCCCGGGCGTTAGGGCGGCTCGTCTCCCCCGCGGGAGCAGCCCGCTGCCCGCGCCGAAGGCCCCCGGACCCGCCCGGCCTCCGGGCAGGGCACCGGGGAGAAGTAGGAATCGCGGCCGGGCTCCTGGAACTCTCGCCCGGCCAGGCCGCCCGGCCCGCCCCCCGGGCCGGAGCTCCAGTCGACATGGAGCCAAACTCGGGGTTGAACCTCTCCTGCAGCACGGTCCGGCCCCGGAGGTTCCTCCGTCCGGCCTCCTGGAACCCAAGATGGGCATCTAGGGTCCCGAAACCCGTGTCCTCGAAAATCTCCGCGAACCTTTCCTGGCAATATTGTAGATGCGGCACCCGGCCCAGCCGCCGGGGGCAACCGCCGAAAGTGTCCGCCCTCCTGGAGCGAAGACCCGGGCAAGGCCCGTTTGAAAAACCTCATACGGACTTCCGGAGCCCGAGCCCCGGCGGCAGGTCGACCCAGGGCCCACCTCCCGGGCCCCAGAGAGGCTCGTCTCCGCCGCGGAAGCCGCCTGCCGCCCGCGCCGAAGGCCCCCGGGCCCGCCCGGCCTCCGGGCAGGGCACCGGGGAGAAGCCGGAATCGCGGCCGGGCTCCTGGAACTCTCGCCGGGCAGGCCGCCCGGCCCGCCCCGGGGCCGGAGCTCCAGTCGACATGGAGCCAAACTCGGTTTTGACCCCCTCCTTCGGAACGGTCCGGCCCCGGAGGTTCCTCCGTCCGAGCTCCTGGAACCCAAGATGGGCATCTAGGGTCCCGAAACCCGTGTCCTCGAAAATCTCCGCGAACCTTTCCTGGCAATATTGTAGATGCGGCACCCGGCCCAGCCGCCGGGGGCAACCGCCGAAAGTGTCCGCCCTCCTGGAGCGAAGGCCCGGGCAAGGCCCGTTTGAAAAACCTCATACGGACTTCCGGAGCCCGAGCCCCGGCGCCAGGTCGACCCAGGGCCAACCTCCCGGGCCCCAGAGAGGCTCGTCTCCCCCGCGGGAGCAGCCCGCCGCCCGCGCCGAAGGCCCCCGGACCTGCCCGGCCTCCGGGCAGGGCACCGGGGAGAAGCCGGAATCGCGGCCGGGCTCCTGGAACTCTCGCCCGGCCCGCCCCTGGGCCGGAGCTCCAGTCGACATGGAGCCAAACCCGGGGTTGAGCCCCTCCTGCAGCACGGTCCGGTCCCGGAGGTACCCCTGCCCGACCTCCTGGAACCCAAGATGGGCAACTAGGGTCCCGAAAACCGTGTCCCCGAAAATCTCCGCGGACCTTTCCTGGCAATATTGTAGATGCGGCACCCGGCCCAGCCACCGGGGGCAACCGCCGAAAGTGTCCGCCCTCCTGGAGCGAAGGCCCGGGCACGGGCCGTTTGAAAAACCTCATCGGGACTTCCAGGGCCGGAGCCCCGGCGCCAGGTCGACCCCGGGCCTCCCTCCCGGGGCCCAGCACGGCTCGTCTCCCCCGCGGGAGCAGCCCGCCGCCCGCGCCGAAGGCCCCCGGACCTGCCCGGCCTCCGGGCAGGGCACCGGGGAGAAGTCGGAATCGCGGCCGGGCTCCTGGAACTCCCGCCCGGCCTGCCCCGCGGAGTCCTGCCCGGGCTCCCGCCGCCTTGGCCCGGGACGACCACCCCTCGGCGGGGTGCCTGGGCTCCGACCCCGGAGGCCCGGGTCCCTGCCGGGGCCCTTGGACCCGCCCCCGGGCTGCCCTTCCACGGAGCCCTTGACCGGGACGAAATCGGAATTGTGGCCGAGCTCCTGGAACTCTCGCCCGGCCTGACCGCCTTCTCCGGCCCTTTTCCGGTTTTCCCCGTTGACCTGGCTCCAAACTCGGGTTTGGCCCCTCAAC
>NW_026775386.1:65000-72500 GCF_030867095.1 Alligator mississippiensis | reverse complement strand
ATGCCCGCGCCGAAGGCCCCCGGGCCCGCCCGGCCTCCGCGCAGGGCACCGGGGAGAAGTAGGAATCGTGGCCGGGCTCCTGGAACTCCTGCCCGGCCTGCCCCGCGGAAGCATGCCGGGTTCTCCCGCCGCGCCGTGCAGGTTCTTCCGCCCCTCGCCGGGGTAGCCGGGCTCCAACCGCTGGGCCCCGCAGCGTGGAAGGGCCCCTGCGAGTCGCCCCCCGGCCTGCACGCCCGCCGTGCAGTCGACCGGGTCGAAGCCGGAATCGCGGCCGGGTTCCTGGAACTCTCGCCCGGCCTGCCCGCCCGGCCCGCCCCCCGGGCCGGGGCTCCAGTCGACTTGGAGCCAAACTCGGTTTTGACCCCCTCCTGCAGCACGGTCCGGCCCCGGAGGTTCCTCCGTCCGACCTCCTGGAACCCAAGATGGGCATCTAGGGTCCCGAAATCCGTGTCCCCGAAAATCTCCGCGAACCTTTCCTGGCAATATTGTAGATGCGGCACCCGGCCCAGCCACCGGGGGCAACCGCCGAAAGTGTCCGCCCTCCTGGAGCGAAGGCCCGGGCAAGGCCCGTTTCAAAAACCTCATACGGACTTCCGGAGCGCGAGCCCCGGCGCCAGGTCGACCCAGGGCCGACCTCCCGGGCCCCAGAGAGGCTCGTCTCCGCCGCGGAAGCCGCCCGCCGCCCGCGGCGAAGGCCCCCGGGCCCGCCCGGCCTCCGGGCAGGGCACCGGGGAGAAGTAGGAATCGTGGCCGGGCTCCTGGAACTCCTGCCCGGCCTGCCCCGCGGAAGCATGCCGGGTTCTCCCGCCGCGCCGTGCAGGTTCTTCCGCCCCTCGCCGGGGTAGCCGGGCTCCAACCGCTGGGCCCCGCAGCGTGGAAGGGGCCCTGCGAGTCGCCGCCGGCCTGCACGCCCGCCGTGCAGTCGACCGGGTCGAAGCCGGAATCGCGGCCGGGTTCCTGGAACTCTCGCCCGGCCTGCCCGCCCGGCCCGCCCCCCGGGCCGGGGCGCCAGTCGACATGGAGCCAAACTCGGTTTTGACCCCCTCCTGCAGCACGGTCCGGCCCCGGAGGTTCCTCCGTCCGACCTCCTGGAACCCAAGATGGGCATCCAGGGTCCCGAAATCCGTGTCCCCGAAAATCTCCGCGAACCTTTCCTGGCAATATTGTAGATGCGGCACCCGGCCCAGCCACCGGGGGCAACCGCCGAAAGTGTCCGCCCTCCTGGAGCGAAGGCCCGGGCAAGGCCCGTTTCAAAAACCTCATACGGACTTCCGGAGCCCGAGCCCCGGCGCCAGGTCGACCCAGGGCCGACCTCCCGGGCCCCAGAGAGGCTCGTCTCCGCCGCGGAAGCCGCCCGCCGCCCGCGCCGAAGGCCCCCGGGCCCGCCCGGCCTCCGGGCAGGGCACCGGGGAGAAGTAGGAATCGTGGCCGGGCTCCTGGAACTCCTGCCCGGCCTGCCCCGCGGAAGCATGCCGGGTTCTCCCGCCGCGCCGTGCAGGTTCTTCCGCCCCTCGCCGGGGTAGCCGGGCTCCAACCGCTGGGCCCCGCAGCGTGGAAGGGCCCCTGCGAGTCGCCCCCCGGCCTGCACGCCCGCCGTGCAGTCGACCGGGTCGAAGCCGGAATCGCGGCCGGGTTCCTGGAACTCTCGCCCGGCCTGCCCGCCCGGCCCGCCCCCCGGGCCGGGGCTCCAGTCGACATGGAGCCAAACTCGGTTTTGACCCCCTCCTGCAGCACGGTCCGGCCCCGGAGGTTCCTCCGTCCGACCTCCTGGAACCCAAGATGGGCATCTAGGGTCCCGAAATCCGTGTCCCCGAAAATCTCCGCGAACCTTTCCTGGCAATATTGTAGATGCGGCACCCGGCCCAGCCACCGGGGGCAACCGCCGAAAGTGTCCGCCCTCCTGGAGCGAAGGCCCGGGCAAGGCCCGTTTCAAAAACCTCATACGGACTTCCGGAGCCCGAGCCCCGGCGCCAGGTCGACCCAGGGCCGACCTCCCGGGCCCCAGAGAGGCTCGTCTCCGCCGCGGAAGCCGCCCGCCGCCCGCGCCGAAGGCCCCCGGGCCCGCCCGGCCTCCGGGCAGGGCACCGGGGAGAAGTAGGAATCGTGGCCGGGCTCCTGGAACTCCTGCCCGGCCTGCCACGCGGAAGCATGCCGGGTTCTCCCGCCGCGCCGTGCAGGTTCTTCCGCCCCTCGCCGGGGTAGCCGGGCTCCAACCGCTGGGCCCCGCAGCCTGGAAGGGCCCCTGCGAGTCGCCCCCCGGCCTGCACGCCCGCCGTGCAGTCGACCGGGTCGAAGCCGGAATCGCGGCCGGGTTCCTGGAACTCTCGCCCGGCCTGCCCGCCCGGCCCGCCCCCCGGGCCGGAGCTCCAGTCGACTTGGAGCCAAACTCGGTTTTGACCCCCTCCTGCAGCACGGTCCGGCCCCGGAGGTTCCTCCCTCCGACCTCCTGGAACCCAAGATGGGCATCTAGGGTCCCGAAATCCGTGTCCCCGAAAATCTCCGCGAACCTTTCCTGGCAATATTGTAGATGCGGCACCCGGCCCAGCCGCCGGGGGCAACCGCCGAAAGTGTCCGCCCTCCTGGAACGAAGGCCCGGGCAAGGCCCGTTTGAAAAACCTCATACGGACTTCCGGAGCCCGAGCCCCGGCGCCAGGTCGACCCAGGGCCGACCTCCCGGGCCCCAGAGAGGCTCGTCTCCGCCGCGGAAGCCGCCCGCCGCCCGCGGCGAAGGCCCCCGGGCCCGCCCGGCCTCCGGGCAGGGCACCGGGGAGAAGTAGGAATCGTGGACGGGCTCCTGGAACTCCTGCCCGGCCTGCCACGCGGAAGCATGCCGGGTTCTCCGGCCGCGCCGTGCAGGTTCTTCCGCCCCTCGCCGGGGTAGCCGGGCTCCAACCGCTGGGCCCCGCTGCCTGGAAGGGGCCCTGCGAGTCGCCGCCGGCCTGCACGCCCGCCGTGCAGTCGACCGGGTCGAAGCCGGAATCGCGGCCGGGTTCCTGGAACTCTCGCCCGGCCTGCCCGCCCGGCCCGCCCCCCGGGCCGGAGCGCCAGTCGACATGGAGCCAAACTCGGTTTTGACCCCCTCCTGCAGCACGGTCCGGCCCCGCAGGTTCGCCCGTCCGACCTCCTGGAACCCAAGATGGGCATCTAGGGTCCCGAAATCCGTGTCCCCGAAAATCTCCGCGAACCTTTCCTGGCAATATTGTAGATGCGGCACCCGGCCCAGCCACCGGGGGCAACCGCCGAAAGTGTCCGCCCTCCTGGAGCGAAGGCCCGGGCAAGGCCCGTTTGAAAAACCTCATACGGACTTCCGGAGCGCGAGCCCGGGCGCCAGGTCGACCCAGGGCCAACCTCCCGGGCCCCAGAGAGGCACGTCTCCGCCGCGGAAGCCGCCTGATGCCCGCGCCGAAGGCCCCCGGGCCCGCCCGGCCTCCGGGCAGGGCACCGGGGAGAAGTAGGAATCGTGGCCGGGCTCCTGGAACTCCTGCCCGGCCTGCCCCGCGGAAGCATGCCGGGTTCTCCCGCCGCGCCGTGCAGGTTCTTCCGCCCCTTCGCCGGGGTAGCCGGGCTCCAACCGCTGGGCCCCGCAGCCTGGAAGGGCCCCTGCGAGTCGCCCCCCGGCCTGCACGCCCGCCGTGCAGTCGACCGGGTCGAAGCCGGAATCGCGGCCGGGTTCCTGGAACTCTCGCCCGGCCTGCCCGCCCGGCCCGCCCCCCGGGCCGGAGCTCCAGTCGACATGGAGCCAAACTCGGTTTTGACCCCCTCCTGCAGCACGGTCCGGCCCCGGAGGTTCCTCCGTCCGACCTCCTGGAACCCAAGATGGGCATCTAGGGTCCCGAAATCCGTGTCCCCGAAAATCTCCGCGAACCTTTCCTGGCAATATTGTAGATGCGGCACCCGGCCCAGCCACCGGGGGCAACCGCCGAAAGTGTCCGCCCTCCTGGAGCGAAGGCCCGGGCAAGGCCCGTTTGAAAAACCTCATACGGACTTCCAGGGCCGGAGCCCAGGCGCCAGGTCGACCGCGGGCCTCCCTCCCGGGGCCCAGCACGGCTCGTCTCCCCCGCGGGAGCAGCCCGCTGCCCGCGCCGAAGGCCCCCGGACCCGCCCGGCCTCCGGGCAGGGCACCGGGGAGAAGTAGGAATCGCGGCCGGGCTCCTGGAACTCTCGCCCGGCCAAGCCGCTCGGCCCGCCCCTGGGCCGGAGCTCCAGTCGACATGGAGCCAAACTCGCGGTTGAACCTCTCCTGCAGCACGGTCCGGCCCCGGAGGTTCCTCCGTCCGACCTCCTGGAACCCAAGATGGGCATCTAGGGTCCCGAAAACCGTGTCCCCGAAAATCTCCGCGGACCTTTCCTGGCAATATTGTAGATGTGGCACCCGGCCCAGCCGCCGGGAGCAACCGCCGAAAGTGTCCGGCCTCCTGGAGCGAAGGCCCGGGCACGGCCCGTTTGAAAATCCTCATACGGACTTCCAGGGCCGGAGCTCGGGAGCCAGGTCGACCCCGGGCCTCCCTCCCGGGCGTTAGGGCGGCTCGTCTCCCCCGCGGGAGCAGCCCGCTGCCCGCGCCGAAGGCCCCCGGACCCGCCCGGCCTCCGGGCAGGGCACCGGGGAGAAGTAGGAATCGCGGCCGGGCTCCTGGAACTCTCGCCCGGCCAGGCCGCCCGGCCCGCCCCCCGGGCCGGAGCTCCAGTCGACATGGAGCCAAACTCGGGGTTGAACCTCTCCTGCAGCACGGTCCGGCCCCGGAGGTTCCTCCGTCCGGCCTCCTGGAACCCAAGATGGGCATCTAGGGTCCCGAAACCCGTGTCCTCGAAAATCTCCGCGAACCTTTCCTGGCAATATTGTAGATGCGGCACCCGGCCCAGCCGCCGGGGGCAACCGCCGAAAGTGTCCGCCCTCCTGGAGCGAAGACCCGGGCAAGGCCCGTTTGAAAAACCTCATACGGACTTCCGGAGCCCGAGCCCCGGCGGCAGGTCGACCCAGGGCCCACCTCCCGGGCCCCAGAGAGGCTCGTCTCCGCCGCGGAAGCCGCCTGCCGCCCGCGCCGAAGGCCCCCGGGCCCGCCCGGCCTCCGGGCAGGGCACCGGGGAGAAGCCGGAATCGCGGCCGGGCTCCTGGAACTCTCGCCGGGCAGGCCGCCCGGCCCGCCCCGGGGCCGGAGCTCCAGTCGACATGGAGCCAAACTCGGTTTTGACCCCCTCCTTCGGAACGGTCCGGCCCCGGAGGTTCCTCCGTCCGAGCTCCTGGAACCCAAGATGGGCATCTAGGGTCCCGAAACCCGTGTCCTCGAAAATCTCCGCGAACCTTTCCTGGCAATATTGTAGATGCGGCACCCGGCCCAGCCGCCGGGGGCAACCGCCGAAAGTGTCCGCCCTCCTGGAGCGAAGGCCCGGGCAAGGCCCGTTTGAAAAACCTCATACGGACTTCCGGAGCCCGAGCCCCGGCGCCAGGTCGACCCAGGGCCAACCTCCCGGGCCCCAGAGAGGCTCGTCTCCCCCGCGGGAGCAGCCCGCCGCCCGCGCCGAAGGCCCCCGGACCTGCCCGGCCTCCGGGCAGGGCACCGGGGAGAAGCCGGAATCGCGGCCGGGCTCCTGGAACTCTCGCCCGGCCCGCCCCTGGGCCGGAGCTCCAGTCGACATGGAGCCAAACCCGGGGTTGAGCCCCTCCTGCAGCACGGTCCGGTCCCGGAGGTACCCCTGCCCGACCTCCTGGAACCCAAGATGGGCAACTAGGGTCCCGAAAACCGTGTCCCCGAAAATCTCCGCGGACCTTTCCTGGCAATATTGTAGATGCGGCACCCGGCCCAGCCACCGGGGGCAACCGCCGAAAGTGTCCGCCCTCCTGGAGCGAAGGCCCGGGCACGGGCCGTTTGAAAAACCTCATCGGGACTTCCAGGGCCGGAGCCCCGGCGCCAGGTCGACCCCGGGCCTCCCTCCCGGGGCCCAGCACGGCTCGTCTCCCCCGCGGGAGCAGCCCGCCGCCCGCGCCGAAGGCCCCCGGACCTGCCCGGCCTCCGGGCAGGGCACCGGGGAGAAGTCGGAATCGCGGCCGGGCTCCTGGAACTCCCGCCCGGCCTGCCCCGCGGAGTCCTGCCCGGGCTCCCGCCGCCTTGGCCCGGGACGACCACCCCTCGGCGGGGTGCCTGGGCTCCGACCCCGGAGGCCCGGGTCCCTGCCGGGGCCCTTGGACCCGCCCCCGGGCTGCCCTTCCACGGAGCCCTTGACCGGGACGAAATCGGAATTGTGGCCGAGCTCCTGGAACTCTCGCCCGGCCTGACCGCCTTCTCCGGCCCTTTTCCGGTTTTCCCCGTTGACCTGGCTCCAAACTCGGGTTTGGCCCCTCAACACGGCAGGGTTCTGCCCCGAAGATCCCTCTGACCGGCTTTCTGGAACCGAACATGGGCATTGAGGGTCCTTAAAAACGTGTTCTCGAAAATCTCCGCGAACGTTTCTTGGCTATATTGTAGATGCGGCACCCGGCCCAGCCACCGGGACGAACCGCCGAAAGTGTCCGCCCTCCTGGATCGAAGGCCCGGGCAAGGCCCGTTTCAAAAACCTCATACGGACTTCCGTGGGGGGGGCGGGCACCAGGTCAACCCCACGTATGCCTATGGGGATTTTCGCTCCCCAGGTCAACCCCATGGATGCCTATGGGGATTTTCGCTCCCCAGGTCAACCCCATGGATGCCTATGGGCTTTTTCGGTCCCCAGCTCCACCCCAAGTATTCCTAGGGGCTTTTCCGCTCCCCAGGTCAACCCCATTTATTCCTATGGGGATTTTCAGTCCCCAGCTCAACCCCAAGTATTCCTAGGGGCTTTTTCGCTCCCCAGCTCCACCCCATGTATTCCTAAGGGCTTTTTCGGTCCCCAGCTCCACCCCAAGTATTCCTAGGGGCTTTTTCGCTCCCCAGCTCCCCCCCATGTATTCCTAGGGGCTTTTCCGCTCCCCAGCTCCCCCCCCATGTATTCCTAAGGGCTTTTTCGCTCCCCAGCTCCCCCCCAAGTATTCCTAGGGGTTTTTTCGCTCCCCAGCTCCACCCCATGTATTCCTAGGGGCTTTTCCGCTCCCCAGCTCCCCCCCATGGATGCCGATGGGCTCTTTCGGTCCCCAGGTCAGCCCCATGTGTTGCTATGGGCTTTTTCGGTCCCCAGGTCAACCCCATGTGTTCCTATGGGCTTTCTCGGTCCCCAGGTCAACCCCATGTATTCCTAGGGGCTTTTTCGCTCCCCAGCTCCACCCCATGTATTCCTATGGGGATTTTCGCTCCCCAGCTCCACCCCAAGTATTCCTAGGGGCTTTTCCGCTCCCCAGCTCCACCCCACGTATTCCTAGGGGCATTTAGGCTCCCCAGGTCAACCCCATGGATGCCGATGGGCTTTTCCGCTCGCTCCCCAGGTCCGCCCGCCCCTGGCCTCGCCATCGGGACTTGCGGGCACCGTCTCAACCCCGTGCCTTCCAGAGGGGACTTCCAGGCACCGTGTCCACCCCCTGCGAGCCTCTGCGGA
>NW_026775386.1:47500-55000 GCF_030867095.1 Alligator mississippiensis | reverse complement strand
ACCGCAGTCGCCACATCGATCCGGAGAGAGGAAAAGAGAAGTGGGGGGGGAGGTAACCGCCTCACCTGAACACCGGCGGCGGACCGCCGGCCCGCGAGGGGCCCTCCCAAAGGGGTGCCACGTGGCGTGGCGAGCGATGCGCAGCAGCGGCGCCCGGGGCACGGCCCGGAGCCAGGGCCCGGGGGCTTCGGGCCAGGCGTGACAACCGGACTCGGACCGGGAGCTCACACCGCAAAGTGTCCGCCATCCCCCTCTCGGCAGCGGGGCACACGACTCGTCTTTGACCCGCGGGTGCAGCAGCACGGTTCTTTTGCCCCGGAGGTTCCTCCGACCGACCTTCTGGAACCGAAGATGGGCATTTAGGGTCCTGAAAAACGTGTCCCCGAAAATCTCCGCGAACCTTTCTTGGCAATATTGTAGATGTGGCACCCGGCCCAGCCACCGGGGCAAACCACCAAAAGTGTCCGCCCTCCTGGATCGAAGGGTCGGACAAAGCCCATTTCAAAAACCTCATACGGACTTCCAGGCCTCTCCGGCGGGCCCAGGTCAACCGCTCGCCCCCCAGCAGCGACATTTTTTTCTAAGTCCCACGCCGGACACCAGGTCAACACGGCTCTCTGGCAGGAGAAGCCCGCCGCTCCCGAGGAAGCGCCCCCGGCTTGCCCTGAACGCCGTAAGGGAGGGCGGCAGGTCACCGGGGCGAAACCGGAGCGGTGGCCGGTCTCCTGGAACTCTCCCCCGGCCTGGCCCGCCGGGCCGCTCCCGGCCGGAGCTCCCACGTTAACCGCTCCCAACGCAACCGAGCAGAAGTTTTCCAAGTCCCACGGCGGACACCAGGTCCTCCCGGTTCCCCGTCAGGAGAGCCCCGCCACTCCTGGGGAAGCAAGCACCGCTGCCTGCCCGACCTCCGAGCCCATCACCGGGGGGGGGGGCGGGAGCCGGAATCGCGGGCCAGAGCCTGGAACTCTCGCACGGCCAGGCCCGCCGGATCGGGGCACGCTGCCTCCACGCTCGGTTGACAAGGCAGCGCGGCACGGTTCTTTTGCCCCGGAGGTTCCTCTGACCGACTTTCTGGAACCGAACATGGGCATTTAGGGTCCTGAAAACCGAGTCCCCCAAAATCTCCGCGAACCTTTCTTGGCAATATTGTAGATGCGGCACCCGGCCCAGCCACCGGGGCCAACCGCCGAAAGTGTCCGCCCTCCTGGAGCGAAGGCCCGGGCAAGGCCCGTTTGAAAAACCTCATACGGACTTCCGGAGCGCGAGCCCGGGCGCCAGGTCGACCCAGGGCCGACCTCCCGGGCCCCAGAGAGGCACGTCTCCGCCGCGGAAGCCGCCTGATGCCCGCGCCGAAGGCCCCCGGGCCCGCCCGGCCTCCGCGCAGGGCACCGGGGAGAAGTAGGAATCGTGGCCGGGCTCCTGGAACTCCTGCCCGGCCTGCCCCGCGGAAGCATGCCGGGTTCTCCCGCCGCGCCGTGCAGGTTCTTCCGCCCCTCGCCGGGGTAGCCGGGCTCCAACCGCTGGGCCCCGCAGCGTGGAAGGGCCCCTGCGAGTCGCCCCCCGGCCTGCACGCCCGCCGTGCAGTCGACCGGGTCGAAGCCGGAATCGCGGCCGGGTTCCTGGAACTCTCGCCCGTCCTGCCCGCCCGGCCCGCCCCCCGGGCCGGGGCTCCAGTCGACTTGGAGCCAAACTCGGTTTTGACCCCCTCCTGCAGCACGGTCCGGCCCCGGAGGTTCCTCCGTCCGACCTCCTGGAACCCAAGATGGGCATCTAGGGTCCCGAAATCCGTGTCCCCGAAAATCTCCGCGAACCTTTCCTGGCAATATTGTAGATGCGGCACCCGGCCCAGCCACCGGGGGCAACCGCCGAAAGTGTCCGCCCTCCTGGAGCGAAGGCCCGGGCAAGGCCCGTTTCAAAAACCTCATACGGACTTCCGGAGCGCGAGCCCCGGCGCCAGGTCGACCCAGGGCCGACCTCCCGGGCCCCAGAGAGGCTCGTCTCCGCCGCGGAAGCCGCCCGCCGCCCGCGGCGAAGGCCCCCGGGCCCGCCCGGCCTCCGGGCAGGGCACCGGGGAGAAGTAGGAATCGTGGCCGGGCTCCTGGAACTCCTGCCCGGCCTGCCCCGCGGAAGCATGCCGGGTTCTCCCGCCGCGCCGTGCAGGTTCTTCCGCCCCTCGCCGGGGTAGCCGGGCTCCAACCGCTGGGCCCCGCAGCGTGGAAGGGGCCCTGCGAGTCGCCGCCGGCCTGCACGCCCGCCGTGCAGTCGACCGGGTCGAAGCCGGAATCGCGGCCGGGTTCCTGGAACTCTCGCCCGGCCTGCCCGCCCGGCCCGCCCCCCGGGCCGGGGCGCCAGTCGACATGGAGCCAAACTCGGTTTTGACCCCCTCCTGCAGCACGGTCCGGCCCCGGAGGTTCCTCCGTCCGACCTCCTGGAACCCAAGATGGGCATCCAGGGTCCCGAAATCCGTGTCCCCGAAAATCTCCGCGAACCTTTCCTGGCAATATTGTAGATGCGGCACCCGGCCCAGCCACCGGGGGCAACCGCCGAAAGTGTCCGCCCTCCTGGAGCGAAGGCCCGGGCAAGGCCCGTTTCAAAAACCTCATACGGACTTCCGGAGCCCGAGCCCCGGCGCCAGGTCGACCCAGGGCCGACCTCCCGGGCCCCAGAGAGGCTCGTCTCCGCCGCGGAAGCCGCCCGCCGCCCGCGCCGAAGGCCCCCGGGCCCGCCCGGCCTCCGGGCAGGGCACCGGGGAGAAGTAGGAATCGTGGCCGGGCTCCTGGAACTCCTGCCCGGCCTGCCCCGCGGAAGCATGCCGGGTTCTCCCGCCGCGCCGTGCAGGTTCTTCCGCCCCTCGCCGGGGTAGCCGGGCTCCAACCGCTGGGCCCCGCAGCGTGGAAGGGCCCCTGCGAGTCGCCCCCCGGCCTGCACGCCCGCCGTGCAGTCGACCGGGTCGAAGCCGGAATCGCGGCCGGGTTCCTGGAACTCTCGCCCGGCCTGCCCGCCCGGCCCGCCCCCCGGGCCGGGGCTCCAGTCGACATGGAGCCAAACTCGGTTTTGACCCCCTCCTGCAGCACGGTCCGGCCCCGGAGGTTCCTCCGTCCGACCTCCTGGAACCCAAGATGGGCATCTAGGGTCCCGAAATCCGTGTCCCCGAAAATCTCCGCGAACCTTTCCTGGCAATATTGTAGATGCGGCACCCGGCCCAGCCACCGGGGGCAACCGCCGAAAGTGTCCGCCCTCCTGGAGCGAAGGCCCGGGCAAGGCCCGTTTCAAAAACCTCATACGGACTTCCGGAGCCCGAGCCCCGGCGCCAGGTCGACCCAGGGCCGACCTCCCGGGCCCCAGAGAGGCTCGTCTCCGCCGCGGAAGCCGCCCGCCGCCCGCGCCGAAGGCCCCCGGGCCCGCCCGGCCTCCGGGCAGGGCACCGGGGAGAAGTAGGAATCGTGGCCGGGCTCCTGGAACTCCTGCCCGGCCTGCCACGCGGAAGCATGCCGGGTTCTCCCGCCGCGCCGTGCAGGTTCTTCCGCCCCTCGCCGGGGTAGCCGGGCTCCAACCGCTGGGCCCCGCAGCCTGGAAGGGCCCCTGCGAGTCGCCCCCCGGCCTGCACGCCCGCCGTGCAGTCGACCGGGTCGAAGCCGGAATCGCGGCCGGGTTCCTGGAACTCTCGCCCGGCCTGCCCGCCCGGCCCGCCCCCCGGGCCGGAGCTCCAGTCGACTTGGAGCCAAACTCGGTTTTGACCCCCTCCTGCAGCACGGTCCGGCCCCGGAGGTTCCTCCCTCCGACCTCCTGGAACCCAAGATGGGCATCTAGGGTCCCGAAATCCGTGTCCCCGAAAATCTCCGCGAACCTTTCCTGGCAATATTGTAGATGCGGCACCCGGCCCAGCCGCCGGGGGCAACCGCCGAAAGTGTCCGCCCTCCTGGAACGAAGGCCCGGGCAAGGCCCGTTTGAAAAACCTCATACGGACTTCCGGAGCCCGAGCCCCGGCGCCAGGTCGACCCAGGGCCGACCTCCCGGGCCCCAGAGAGGCTCGTCTCCGCCGCGGAAGCCGCCCGCCGCCCGCGGCGAAGGCCCCCGGGCCCGCCCGGCCTCCGGGCAGGGCACCGGGGAGAAGTAGGAATCGTGGACGGGCTCCTGGAACTCCTGCCCGGCCTGCCACGCGGAAGCATGCCGGGTTCTCCGGCCGCGCCGTGCAGGTTCTTCCGCCCCTCGCCGGGGTAGCCGGGCTCCAACCGCTGGGCCCCGCTGCCTGGAAGGGGCCCTGCGAGTCGCCGCCGGCCTGCACGCCCGCCGTGCAGTCGACCGGGTCGAAGCCGGAATCGCGGCCGGGTTCCTGGAACTCTCGCCCGGCCTGCCCGCCCGGCCCGCCCCCCGGGCCGGAGCGCCAGTCGACATGGAGCCAAACTCGGTTTTGACCCCCTCCTGCAGCACGGTCCGGCCCCGCAGGTTCGCCCGTCCGACCTCCTGGAACCCAAGATGGGCATCTAGGGTCCCGAAATCCGTGTCCCCGAAAATCTCCGCGAACCTTTCCTGGCAATATTGTAGATGCGGCACCCGGCCCAGCCACCGGGGGCAACCGCCGAAAGTGTCCGCCCTCCTGGAGCGAAGGCCCGGGCAAGGCCCGTTTGAAAAACCTCATACGGACTTCCGGAGCGCGAGCCCGGGCGCCAGGTCGACCCAGGGCCAACCTCCCGGGCCCCAGAGAGGCACGTCTCCGCCGCGGAAGCCGCCTGATGCCCGCGCCGAAGGCCCCCGGGCCCGCCCGGCCTCCGGGCAGGGCACCGGGGAGAAGTAGGAATCGTGGCCGGGCTCCTGGAACTCCTGCCCGGCCTGCCCCGCGGAAGCATGCCGGGTTCTCCCGCCGCGCCGTGCAGGTTCTTCCGCCCCTTCGCCGGGGTAGCCGGGCTCCAACCGCTGGGCCCCGCAGCCTGGAAGGGCCCCTGCGAGTCGCCCCCCGGCCTGCACGCCCGCCGTGCAGTCGACCGGGTCGAAGCCGGAATCGCGGCCGGGTTCCTGGAACTCTCGCCCGGCCTGCCCGCCCGGCCCGCCCCCCGGGCCGGAGCTCCAGTCGACATGGAGCCAAACTCGGTTTTGACCCCCTCCTGCAGCACGGTCCGGCCCCGGAGGTTCCTCCGTCCGACCTCCTGGAACCCAAGATGGGCATCTAGGGTCCCGAAATCCGTGTCCCCGAAAATCTCCGCGAACCTTTCCTGGCAATATTGTAGATGCGGCACCCGGCCCAGCCACCGGGGGCAACCGCCGAAAGTGTCCGCCCTCCTGGAGCGAAGGCCCGGGCAAGGCCCGTTTGAAAAACCTCATACGGACTTCCAGGGCCGGAGCCCAGGCGCCAGGTCGACCGCGGGCCTCCCTCCCGGGGCCCAGCACGGCTCGTCTCCCCCGCGGGAGCAGCCCGCTGCCCGCGCCGAAGGCCCCCGGACCCGCCCGGCCTCCGGGCAGGGCACCGGGGAGAAGTAGGAATCGCGGCCGGGCTCCTGGAACTCTCGCCCGGCCAAGCCGCTCGGCCCGCCCCTGGGCCGGAGCTCCAGTCGACATGGAGCCAAACTCGCGGTTGAACCTCTCCTGCAGCACGGTCCGGCCCCGGAGGTTCCTCCGTCCGACCTCCTGGAACCCAAGATGGGCATCTAGGGTCCCGAAAACCGTGTCCCCGAAAATCTCCGCGGACCTTTCCTGGCAATATTGTAGATGTGGCACCCGGCCCAGCCGCCGGGAGCAACCGCCGAAAGTGTCCGGCCTCCTGGAGCGAAGGCCCGGGCACGGCCCGTTTGAAAATCCTCATACGGACTTCCAGGGCCGGAGCTCGGGAGCCAGGTCGACCCCGGGCCTCCCTCCCGGGCGTTAGGGCGGCTCGTCTCCCCCGCGGGAGCAGCCCGCTGCCCGCGCCGAAGGCCCCCGGACCCGCCCGGCCTCCGGGCAGGGCACCGGGGAGAAGTAGGAATCGCGGCCGGGCTCCTGGAACTCTCGCCCGGCCAGGCCGCCCGGCCCGCCCCCCGGGCCGGAGCTCCAGTCGACATGGAGCCAAACTCGGGGTTGAACCTCTCCTGCAGCACGGTCCGGCCCCGGAGGTTCCTCCGTCCGGCCTCCTGGAACCCAAGATGGGCATCTAGGGTCCCGAAACCCGTGTCCTCGAAAATCTCCGCGAACCTTTCCTGGCAATATTGTAGATGCGGCACCCGGCCCAGCCGCCGGGGGCAACCGCCGAAAGTGTCCGCCCTCCTGGAGCGAAGACCCGGGCAAGGCCCGTTTGAAAAACCTCATACGGACTTCCGGAGCCCGAGCCCCGGCGGCAGGTCGACCCAGGGCCCACCTCCCGGGCCCCAGAGAGGCTCGTCTCCGCCGCGGAAGCCGCCTGCCGCCCGCGCCGAAGGCCCCCGGGCCCGCCCGGCCTCCGGGCAGGGCACCGGGGAGAAGCCGGAATCGCGGCCGGGCTCCTGGAACTCTCGCCGGGCAGGCCGCCCGGCCCGCCCCGGGGCCGGAGCTCCAGTCGACATGGAGCCAAACTCGGTTTTGACCCCCTCCTTCGGAACGGTCCGGCCCCGGAGGTTCCTCCGTCCGAGCTCCTGGAACCCAAGATGGGCATCTAGGGTCCCGAAACCCGTGTCCTCGAAAATCTCCGCGAACCTTTCCTGGCAATATTGTAGATGCGGCACCCGGCCCAGCCGCCGGGGGCAACCGCCGAAAGTGTCCGCCCTCCTGGAGCGAAGGCCCGGGCAAGGCCCGTTTGAAAAACCTCATACGGACTTCCGGAGCCCGAGCCCCGGCGCCAGGTCGACCCAGGGCCAACCTCCCGGGCCCCAGAGAGGCTCGTCTCCCCCGCGGGAGCAGCCCGCCGCCCGCGCCGAAGGCCCCCGGACCTGCCCGGCCTCCGGGCAGGGCACCGGGGAGAAGCCGGAATCGCGGCCGGGCTCCTGGAACTCTCGCCCGGCCCGCCCCTGGGCCGGAGCTCCAGTCGACATGGAGCCAAACCCGGGGTTGAGCCCCTCCTGCAGCACGGTCCGGTCCCGGAGGTACCCCTGCCCGACCTCCTGGAACCCAAGATGGGCAACTAGGGTCCCGAAAACCGTGTCCCCGAAAATCTCCGCGGACCTTTCCTGGCAATATTGTAGATGCGGCACCCGGCCCAGCCACCGGGGGCAACCGCCGAAAGTGTCCGCCCTCCTGGAGCGAAGGCCCGGGCACGGGCCGTTTGAAAAACCTCATCGGGACTTCCAGGGCCGGAGCCCCGGCGCCAGGTCGACCCCGGGCCTCCCTCCCGGGGCCCAGCACGGCTCGTCTCCCCCGCGGGAGCAGCCCGCCGCCCGCGCCGAAGGCCCCCGGACCTGCCCGGCCTCCGGGCAGGGCACCGGGGAGAAGTCGGAATCGCGGCCGGGCTCCTGGAACTCCCGCCCGGCCTGCCCCGCGGAGTCCTGCCCGGGCTCCCGCCGCCTTGGCCCGGGACGACCACCCCTCGGCGGGGTGCCTGGGCTCCGACCCCGGAGGCCC
>NW_026775386.1:20000-35000 GCF_030867095.1 Alligator mississippiensis | reverse complement strand
CCCGGCCCAGCCACCGGGGCCAACCGCCGAAAGTGTCCGCCCTCCTGGAGCGAAGGCCCGGGCAAGGCCCGTTTCAAAAACCTCATACGGACTTCCGGAGCAGGAGCCCGGGCGCCAGGTTGAGCCCATGTATTCCTATTGGGACTTCCAGGCAGCATGTCATGCCAGTTCTGGCCACTAGGCTGTTTCCAGGTGAGTCTCATTCATTCAATCTGTGCGCCACTCAAGGCCTTGCCCCGCCCTCTCCACCCCTGAACAGGCTTAAAATGGCTGTGCTGCCAGTTCCCAGGCTGCCAGCTGGTGGGTTGTGGTGGTGGGTGTGGCGCTGTCGGGGCTCTCTGCTGTATAGTGCCACTGCCACTGCCACTGCAAGCTTGCCGCTGGTGCCCCCCCCCCGGCTTGGCCTTGGCCTTGGCCTTGGCCTTGGGGGTTGGGGGGGGGCTGCAGCTGCAGCTGCAGCTGCTCCTGCTCCTGCTCCTGCTGCTTTGTTTGTTTGGTTTGTTTGGTTTGTTTGGTTTGTTTTTTCTTTCTGTTTGCTGCTGCCACTGTTACTGCTTTTGTTTGCTTTGGTTCCTGCACCAGTGGACCCCTGCGCACCCCAGAAGAGCACAGCCCAGCGCACCCCAGAGGAGAAGAGCACAGCCCAGCGCACTCCACAAGAGCACAGCCCAGCGCACCTCACAAGAGCACAGGCCAGCGCACTCCACAAGAGCACAGGCCAGCGCACTCCACAAGAGCACAGGCCAGCGCACTCCACAAGAGCACAGGCCAGCGCACTCCACAAGAGCACAGGCCAGCGCACCCTACAAGAGCACAGCCCAGCGCACCCCACAAGAGCACAGCCCAGCGCACCCCACAGGAGCACCCCTCAGAGTAGGCTTTTGTCGTGCTAAAAAAAGGTGGCGGCTGGGCTGCCTTTGTTCCCCTCCCCCGCCCTCCCCCCGGGTGTCTGCCCCATTTTGTGTGCGTCCTGTGCTCCACTCCCCGCTCCCGGTGTTTTGTGAAGGCCGAGCAGGCCAGCAGCGTGCCCCCCCCCTCCCCAGTGTGACCCTGTGTCCCGGCCGCCCTACCCCCGTGGTCCTCCCCCGGCACGGTGCAGCATGGAGGAGGTGCCTCCCCCCCCCCCTCCTCCCAAGCAAGGAGGGGGAGTTGAAGTTTGTGAAATGGCTGACCCCTGTCTCGGGGCCACCGGCCCCGGCACTGCCCCTGGCCCCGGCCCCGGCCCCGGCCCCGGCCCTAGAGCGGAGGGTGGGGGCAAGGGGAAGGGGAAAGGGAAGGGCTCCTCCTCGTCAGGGGCCTCCTCCGCAAAAGGGGGGGCGGGGAAAGGCAAGGGCCCCGCAAACCCAAAAGGCAGCCCGCCCCCTGACCCTGACCCAGCCGAGTCAGGCCCCGGCCCGAGTCCCGGCCCTAGCGCCGGCCCCGCAGCAGGAGCGCCCCCCCCCCGGGAGAAGGGCGGGGCGCGCAGTTACGCCGAGGCGGCCGCCGGCCGCGCAGCGGGGCCGGGCGGGGGGCCGGGCGCCAGCACCTCCACCGCCTGGGCGTCTTCGATCCCGGGGGGAGGGGGGGCCCCCTTCCCGGCACTCACCCGGAGAAATGGGGTGAGATGCTGGCTGCCCGAGCGGGAAGGGTCCGCCTTCGAACCTTACGTGCGGGCCCTAGCTCGGGTGGTGGGGGCCCCGAAAATTGTGGCGGCCTCCAGGTTCCACGGCAAGGGAGTATTCTTCCTTGCCACGGAGGCCGCCGCCCAGAAGGCGGTGGAGAGGGGGCTCACAGTGGACGGGGAGTACGTCCCCGTGGAGCCCCTAGAGGAGCCAGGGACCCGGGTGGTCCTTAGTTCGGTGCCCCCGTACCTCCCTAATTGGGCCCTCCTGCCCCGACTATCATCGCTGGGGAAGGTAATCTCCCCGGTGCTGCCCCTGGGTTTGGGGTGCCGGGACCCCACCCTGCGACACGTGCGCTCGTTCCGCCGGCAGGTAACGATCCAGCCGGCGGCGGGAGCGCAGCTGGGGGCGGAGGGATCCCTCCAGGTAATGTTTGGGGGGGCCCTGCACCGCATCTTCTTCACGGTGGGGGACCTGCGGTGTTACAAGTGCCGCGGGGTAGGGCACCTCCGCCAAGAATGCCCCTTGGGGCAAGCGCGGCGGCCACCGCAGGCCCCCGCCAGTGGAGGGGGGGGCCCTGCCACCGGCCCCCCCAGCCCCCCCGGCCCTGGCGGGAGCCCTGGCGGGAGCCCCCCAGCGGCAGAGCCCCCCTCGGCCTCGGCCTCGGCCTCGGCCTCGGCCGCAGTCACCGGGGGGCAGGGAGCAGGAGACGGGGAGAGGGAGGTAGGCCCCGAGCCGGGCCCAGTCCCGGCTTCAGCCCCAGCCCCAGCCCCAGCCCCAGCCCCAGCCCCGGCCCGGGGCCAAGCGTCCACCGCGGGCAAGCCTCCGGGCCATAGAGAGGACCACCCTGCGGGCGAGCGGGCGGGCCCCCCCCCTCCTCCATCGGGGCGGGCCCAAAAGAGAAAGGCCGCGGAGCAGCTCGATCCCTCCCTAGAGGAGGGCCCCCCCTCGGACACAGGCGAGGAGGGGGAGGGGGCCGACGTGCAAAAGGCCCCCTCACCAGCCAGCAGAGCTGCTCCGGAAGACCCCCCCCCTCCCGAGAAAGTGCGGGTAATCCCCGTGGAGGAGGCCCCAGAAAGAGAGAGAGAGAGAGAGAGAGAAAGAGAGAGAGAAAGAGAAGGAGAGGAGGAGCCCATGCGGGAGGAGCCCCCTGAGCCTGCCATCGCGGAGGTAGGGCCCTCCCCAACAGCAACAGCAACAGCAACAGCAACAACAACAGAAACAGCACTAGCAGCTTCAACCTCAAGCTCAGCGCCCCTCCCCCCCCTCAGCGAAGAGACCCTGGGGCTCACCCCGGTGAGCTCCGGCACGGGTCCCGAGGGGGAGGCCCTCCCCGCCCCCAGTCAAGCCGCCCCTGCGGCACCTGACGGGGAGGAAGAGCAGGGGCCAGGTTCCCCCCCCCCCACCCCCACCCCCACCCCCACCCCCAGCCAGGCCCCCCGCGAAGGGGCTGCAGATCTCCCTCGGGCCGAGTCGGAGAGCCAAGCGGACCGAGAGGTCCAGATGGAGGCCGAGGAAGCCTCCGCCGGAGGCGCGGCGGAGGCGGCGGAAGCCAGCCAGCCAGGCCCCACTGGACCTGACCAGGCTGAGGATGCGGGGGGGTCAGCAGGCAGCGTTGAGCCTGCAACCCCCCCAGCCCCAGCCCCAGCACCAGCAGCAGTCTCCAGGGAGGACCTGGTGGCCTTCTTGGAGCGGGAAAGCACCCGGCGCGCTCCGGCCCGGGTGCAGCTGGCCCTGGACTGCTGGGGCGACTTTAACAGCATCCTCGAGGCCACGAGGGCGCTGGTGAGGGAGGGGAAGGGGCCGAACAGATGCAACGCCCGGGTGTACACCCGGGCCCGGTCCATGTACGACGCCCTGACGGTGTACGGGCGCGGGGCCGGGTACCGGCTGGGCGTTGCCCTGCGCGAGCCCCCGGCCGAGCCATCGGAGCCCCCTCCCGCCAGCCATGACGTCGCTTAACATCGCGACCCTCAACGTCCGAGGCTGCAGGCAGGGTCTCCGGAGGAGCCAGGTGTTCTCCTTCCTGCGGGAGGGGGGCTACTCGGTGGCTTTCCTCCAGGAGACCTGGACGACTCCGGCCGACGCCGCCGCCTGGCGGCTGGAGTGGGGAGACGGGGTTTTCCTGAGTCACCTGTCGGCCACCTCGTGCGGGGTGGCCACCCTGTTCTCCCCGAGCCTGCGGCCGGAGATCTTAGAGGACGTTGAGGCGGTGCCGGGCCGCCTGCTCCACGTCCGGGCCCGAGCGGCGGGGACGGTAACGAACTTTGTGAACGTGTACGGCCCCGCCGCGGAACCGGACGCGGCGGATTTTTTCCGCCGGGCGGCCGACTACCTGGGCACCTTGAGCCCTCGCGAGAGCCTGGTCTTAGGCGGGGACTTCAACGTCACCCTCGAGGAACAGGACCGCTCGCGCAGGCAACGGTGCCGGGCCGCCGCGGACGCCCTCAGGGGGATCCTGGAGGAGCACTCCCTGGTGGACGCCTGGCGAGTCTGTCACCCCGACGGCCCCCCGGCCCCCACGTACGTGCGGGTGGGGGGGGAGCGGGCGAGCCACTCCCGGTTGGACCGGATTTACATCTCGCCCCGCGTGGATGCCCGAGCCGTGTCCTGCAGAGTGAGGCCGGCCCCCTTCAGCGATCACCATCTGGTGTGCGCCCGGGTGGCGTTTGGCCCCGGGCGGCGGGGGTCGGCCTACTGGCACTTTAACAACAGCCTGCTGGAGGACCCGAGCTTCGGAGCGGCCTTCCGGGAGTTCTGGTTGGCCTGGCGCGGGCAGCGGCAGTCTTTCCCCTCGGCTCGGGGATGGTGGGACGGGGGGAAGGCGCGCATCCGGCTCTTCTGCCGCAGCTACGCCCGGGGGCACACCCGGGAGCGGGAGGCGGCCATAGAGCGGCTCGAGCGGGAAGTGTTGGAGCTGGAGAGGCGCCTGGTCGCCGACCCGCAGGATCCGTCCCTCTGCGGAGAGTGCAGGGAGAGGCGGGAGGAGCTGAGAGCCCTGGAGGACCGCCGCGCACGCGGCGCGTTCGTCCGCGCGCGAGTCCACCTCCTGCGGGAGATGGACCGCGGCTCCCGTTTCTTCTACGGCCTGGAGAAGCAGAGGGGGGCCAAAAAGCACATCACTTGCCTGCTGGCGGATGATGGCACCCCCCTCTCGGCCCCGGGAGAGCTGCGAGTTCGCGCGAGGGCCTTCTACGGAAGGCTCTTTTCCCGGGAGCCGACCGAGGCGACGGCCCGCAGCGCGCTCTGGGAGGAACTGCCGCAGGTGGGCGCGGGCGACCGTGACCGGCTGGAGGCTCCTCTCACCTTGGCCGAGCTCACGCTCGCCCTCCGTCTCATGCCCGGCAACAAGGCGCCGGGGCTGGACGGGCTCACCACGGAGTTCTACCGGGCCTTCTGGGACGTGCTCGGCCCGGACCTTGCCGCGGTCTGGGCCGAGGCCGAGGCTCGCGGGGAGCTCCCCCTGTCGTGCAGGAGGGCGGTGTTGACTCTCCTGCCGAAGAAGGGAGACCTCCGCGACCTGAGGAACTGGCGTCCCGTGTCCCTCCTCTGCACGGACTATAAGGTGGTGGCGAAGGCCGTCTCGCTGCGCCTGCGGTCCGTGCTGGCGGACGTGATCCATCCCGACCAGACGTACACGGTGCAAGGTCGCTCCATCTTCGACAACCTGTACCTGGTGCGGGACCTCCTGGAGCTGGCGCGCCGGGAGGGCCTGTCGTTCGGCCTGCTCTCCCTCGATCAGGAGAAGGCGTTCGACAGGATGGACCACGGGTATCTGACGGGCACGCTGCGGGCCTTCGGCTTCGGACCGCGCTTTGTGCGGGCTCTCCAGGTACTGTACGCCTCCGCGGAGTGCCTGGTTAAGCTCAACTGGTCCCTGACGGAACCCATCCCGTTCAGGCGGGGGGTGCGTCAAGGCTGCCCGATGTCGGGCCAGCTGTACGCGCTAGGCCTGGAGCCCTTCCTGTGCCTCCTGCGGAGGCGGGTGGCCGGGTTGGCGCTGCGGGAACCGGCGCTGCGGCTGGTCCTCTCGGCGTACGCCGACGACGTGCTCCTCGCGGTCCAGGGCCCGGAAGATCTGGAGCGGGTGGCGGCCTGCCAGGCGGTTTATTCGGCGGCCTCCTCCGCCCGGGTCAACTGGGCCAAGAGCTCCGGGCTGACGGTGGGTGCCGGGTGGCAGGTGGGCTCGCTCCCACCCGCGCTCCGGGGCATCGAGTGGAGCGCGGGCCCGCTGCTCTACCTGGGGGTCTACCTGAGCCCCACGGACCCCTCCCCCCCGCAGAATTGGGCAGACCTAGAACTGAGGGTGGCGAGGCGGATCGGGGCGTGGACGGGGCTGCTGCGGTGCCTGTCCCTCCGGGGCCGGGCGCTGGTGTTGAACCAGCTGATCCTGTCCATGCTCTGGTACCGCTTCAATACCCTCCCCGTGCCCCCCGAGGTTCTTGCCAGGCTCCAGAGACGGGCGCTGGGGTTCTTCTGGCCAAGACGGCACTGGGTCTCTGCACGGGTGCTGACCCTCCCCTTGCGGGAGGGGGGGCAGGGCCTGGTGTGCCTCCGCAGCCAGGTCCTGACGTTCCGCCTCCAGGCCCTGCAGAGACTGCTGTACAGTGACGGTAGCCACGCGGCGTGGAGCCTGTTGGGGCGCGCCTTCCTCCGCCGCCTCCGGGGGCTCCGATACGACCGGCAGCTCTTCTTCCTGCGCGGCCTGGAGCTCGTGCGGGTGGCGGGGGAGCTGCCGGCCTTTTACCGAGACCTCCTCAAGGCCTGGGGGCTGATCTCCGCCTCCAGGTCTCCGTCGCGGGTGGCCAAGGACGGCGACCTGCTGGCCGAGCCGCTGTTCTTTAACCCGCAGCTGGCGGTCCCGGCGGCAGCCTCGCCAGAGGCCTCCCTGAGGATGGCCCGGGTGGGCGTCACCCGGCTCGGAGACCTCCTGGACTACGACGAGCGAGGATGGCTGGGCCCCGCGGCGCTGGCCCGGCGCACGGGCCTGACCATAGGGCGTGCAACTTGCTCGCGCCTAGTCCGGGAGGTGAAAGCTGCGCTGCCCGCAGACGCCCTTGCCTACGTCGAGCGAGTCCTGCGAGAGGGCGGTCCCCGCCCTCCCGAATCCCCCAGCCCGGCGGAGTTCCTGATAGGGCCCGCCCAGCGGCCGGCCCCGAGGCACTCCGCCCCTCACCACCTCTGCAGGCTGGGGGACACCCCGCCGGTCCGCTTCTCGACGGCCCACCGGCGCCAGCTCTACACGCTCGTCCGCAGGACGCTCCACCACGCCGCCCTCGCGTCCCGCCAAGACACCCAATGGCGGGACTACTTTGGCGAGGGCGTGGCCGACGGTCCCCGGTGGCTCAGCGTCTACTCGGAGCTCGTCCCGAGAGCCGCCGGGGACCTAGGCTGGCGGCTCCTTCACGGGGCCGCCGCGACGGGCGTGTATCTGGCGCGGATTGACACCATCTCCGACCGATGCCCGTTTTGTGACGAGAGGGAGACCCTGGCGCACCTGGTCCTCGAGTGCGCCAGGCTGCAGCCCCTGCACCTCCTCCTCCAGAACCTGCTCCTCAAGTTCTGGCTGCACTATTCCCCGCACCTGTTTATTTACGCACTCCCCATCCGTCGCCCCACCCGGGCCCGGGACCGACTGGTCAACCTCCTCCTGGCTCTGGCCAAGCTCGTCATCTGGCTATCCAGGAAGGAGGCTCTGGCCGGGAAGGCTCCCGGGCACCTCGGGGCGTTTTTCCTCGGTGTCCTGCGCGCCCGCCTCCGAGCGGAGCACCACTGGGCGGTAGCCGCCGGCAAGCTGAAGCAGTTTGCGGGCCGGTGGGCGCTGTCCGGGGTGCTCTGCTCCCTGTCCCCCGGGGGAGCACTCGTTTTGAACCTTTGACCCCCCACGTGCACACCCTGTTTTTCTTTCAGTTGTCCCCCGCAATGTTTTATTTTCTGAAACCGGGAGCCCAGCCGCCAAGAAACCAACAGCGGCGGAGCCCGGACAATCTTTTTTCAGCTTCGGCTGAGGACTAACCGCCCGTCCGGCAACCAGCCGGTGCCGCCAGTCAAATCGGCCGCCGCAACCGGGGCGGCCCCCAGCTACTAACAGGGTAAGAGTAACTAACAATAGTCCCGGCCGGAGCTCCCACGTTAACCGCTCCCAACGCAACCGAGCAGAAGTTTTCCAAGTCCCACGGCGGACACCAGGTCCTCCCGGTTCCCCGTCAGGAGAGCCCCGCCACTCCTGGGGAAGCAAGCACCGCTGCCTGCCCGACCTCCGAGCCCATCACCGGGGGGGGGGGCGGGAGCCGGAATCGCGGGCCAGAGCCTGGAACTCTCGCACGGCCAGGCCCGCCGGATCGGGGCACGCTGCCTCCACGCTCGGTTGACAAGGCAGCGCGGCACGGTTCTTTTGCCCCGGAGGTTCCTCTGAACGACTTTCTGGAACCGAACATGGGCATTTAGGGTCCTGAAAACCGAGTCCCCCAAAATCTCCGCGAACCTTTCCTGGCAATATTGTAGATGCGGCACCCGGCCCAGCCACCGGGGCCAACCGCCGAAAGTGTCCGCCCTCCTGGAGCGAAGGCCCGGGCAAGGCCCGTTTCAAAAACCTCATACGGACTTCCGGAGCAGGAGCCCGGGCGCCAGGTTGAGCCCATGTATTCCTATTGGGACTTCCAGGCAGCATGTCATGCCAGTTCTGGCCACTAGGCTGTTTCCAGGTGAGTCTCATTCATTCAATCTGTGCGCCACTCAAGGCCTTGCCCCGCCCTCTCCACCCCTGAACAGGCTTAAAATGGCTGTGCTGCCAGTTCCCAGGCTGCCAGCTGGTGGGTTGTGGTGGTGGGTGTGGCGCTGTCGGGGCTCTCTGCTGTATAGTGCCACTGCCACTGCCACTGCAAGCTTGCCGCTGGTGCCCCCCCCCCGGCTTGGCCTTGGCCTTGGCCTTGGCCTTGGGGGTTGGGGGGGGGCTGCAGCTGCAGCTGCAGCTGCTCCTGCTCCTGCTCCTGCTGCTTTGTTTGTTTGGTTTGTTTGGTTTGTTTGGTTTGTTTTTTCTTTCTGTTTGCTGCTGCCACTGTTACTGCTTTTGTTTGCTTTGGTTCCTGCACCAGTGGACCCCTGCGCACCCCAGAAGAGCACAGCCCAGCGCACCCCAGAGGAGAAGAGCACAGCCCAGCGCACTCCACAAGAGCACAGCCCAGCGCACCTCACAAGAGCACAGGCCAGCGCACTCCACAAGAGCACAGGCCAGCGCACTCCACAAGAGCACAGGCCAGCGCACTCCACAAGAGCACAGGCCAGCGCACTCCACAAGAGCACAGGCCAGCGCACCCTACAAGAGCACAGCCCAGCGCACCCCACAAGAGCACAGCCCAGCGCACCCCACAGGAGCACCCCTCAGAGTAGGCTTTTGTCGTGCTAAAAAAAGGTGGCGGCTGGGCTGCCTTTGTTCCCCTCCCCCGCCCTCCCCCCGGGTGTCTGCCCCATTTTGTGTGCGTCCTGTGCTCCACTCCCCGCTCCCGGTGTTTTGTGAAGGCCGAGCAGGCCAGCAGCGTGCCCCCCCCCTCCCCAGTGTGACCCTGTGTCCCGGCCGCCCTACCCCCGTGGTCCTCCCCCGGCACGGTGCAGCATGGAGGAGGTGCCTCCCCCCCCCCCTCCTCCCAAGCAAGGAGGGGGAGTTGAAGTTTGTGAAATGGCTGACCCCTGTCTCGGGGCCACCGGCCCCGGCACTGCCCCTGGCCCCGGCCCCGGCCCCGGCCCCGGCCCTAGAGCGGAGGGTGGGGGCAAGGGGAAGGGGAAAGGGAAGGGCTCCTCCTCGTCAGGGGCCTCCTCCGCAAAAGGGGGGGCGGGGAAAGGCAAGGGCCCCGCAAACCCAAAAGGCAGCCCGCCCCCTGACCCTGACCCAGCCGAGTCAGGCCCCGGCCCGAGTCCCGGCCCTAGCGCCGGCCCCGCAGCAGGAGCGCCCCCCCCCCGGGAGAAGGGCGGGGCGCGCAGTTACGCCGAGGCGGCCGCCGGCCGCGCAGCGGGGCCGGGCGGGGGGCCGGGCGCCAGCACCTCCACCGCCTGGGCGTCTTCGATCCCGGGGGGAGGGGGGGCCCCCTTCCCGGCACTCACCCGGAGAAATGGGGTGAGATGCTGGCTGCCCGAGCGGGAAGGGTCCGCCTTCGAACCTTACGTGCGGGCCCTAGCTCGGGTGGTGGGGGCCCCGAAAATTGTGGCGGCCTCCAGGTTCCACGGCAAGGGAGTATTCTTCCTTGCCACGGAGGCCGCCGCCCAGAAGGCGGTGGAGAGGGGGCTCACAGTGGACGGGGAGTACGTCCCCGTGGAGCCCCTAGAGGAGCCAGGGACCCGGGTGGTCCTTAGTTCGGTGCCCCCGTACCTCCCTAATTGGGCCCTCCTGCCCCGACTATCATCGCTGGGGAAGGTAATCTCCCCGGTGCTGCCCCTGGGTTTGGGGTGCCGGGACCCCACCCTGCGACACGTGCGCTCGTTCCGCCGGCAGGTAACGATCCAGCCGGCGGCGGGAGCGCAGCTGGGGGCGGAGGGATCCCTCCAGGTAATGTTTGGGGGGGCCCTGCACCGCATCTTCTTCACGGTGGGGGACCTGCGGTGTTACAAGTGCCGCGGGGTAGGGCACCTCCGCCAAGAATGCCCCTTGGGGCAAGCGCGGCGGCCACCGCAGGCCCCCGCCAGTGGAGGGGGGGGCCCTGCCACCGGCCCCCCCAGCCCCCCCGGCCCTGGCGGGAGCCCTGGCGGGAGCCCCCCAGCGGCAGAGCCCCCCTCGGCCTCGGCCTCGGCCTCGGCCTCGGCCGCAGTCACCGGGGGGCAGGGAGCAGGAGACGGGGAGAGGGAGGTAGGCCCCGAGCCGGGCCCAGTCCCGGCTTCAGCCCCAGCCCCAGCCCCAGCCCCAGCCCCAGCCCCGGCCCGGGGCCAAGCGTCCACCGCGGGCAAGCCTCCGGGCCATAGAGAGGACCACCCTGCGGGCGAGCGGGCGGGCCCCCCCCCTCCTCCATCGGGGCGGGCCCAAAAGAGAAAGGCCGCGGAGCAGCTCGATCCCTCCCTAGAGGAGGGCCCCCCCTCGGACACAGGCGAGGAGGGGGAGGGGGCCGACGTGCAAAAGGCCCCCTCACCAGCCAGCAGAGCTGCTCCGGAAGACCCCCCCCCTCCCGAGAAAGTGCGGGTAATCCCCGTGGAGGAGGCCCCAGAAAGAGAGAGAGAGAGAGAGAGAGAAAGAGAGAGAGAAAGAGAAGGAGAGGAGGAGCCCATGCGGGAGGAGCCCCCTGAGCCTGCCATCGCGGAGGTAGGGCCCTCCCCAACAGCAACAGCAACAGCAACAGCAACAACAACAGAAACAGCACTAGCAGCTTCAACCTCAAGCTCAGCGCCCCTCCCCCCCCTCAGCGAAGAGACCCTGGGGCTCACCCCGGTGAGCTCCGGCACGGGTCCCGAGGGGGAGGCCCTCCCCGCCCCCAGTCAAGCCGCCCCTGCGGCACCTGACGGGGAGGAAGAGCAGGGGCCAGGTTCCCCCCCCCCCACCCCCACCCCCACCCCCACCCCCAGCCAGGCCCCCCGCGAAGGGGCTGCAGATCTCCCTCGGGCCGAGTCGGAGAGCCAAGCGGACCGAGAGGTCCAGATGGAGGCCGAGGAAGCCTCCGCCGGAGGCGCGGCGGAGGCGGCGGAAGCCAGCCAGCCAGGCCCCACTGGACCTGACCAGGCTGAGGATGCGGGGGGGTCAGCAGGCAGCGTTGAGCCTGCAACCCCCCCAGCCCCAGCCCCAGCACCAGCAGCAGTCTCCAGGGAGGACCTGGTGGCCTTCTTGGAGCGGGAAAGCACCCGGCGCGCTCCGGCCCGGGTGCAGCTGGCCCTGGACTGCTGGGGCGACTTTAACAGCATCCTCGAGGCCACGAGGGCGCTGGTGAGGGAGGGGAAGGGGCCGAACAGATGCAACGCCCGGGTGTACACCCGGGCCCGGTCCATGTACGACGCCCTGACGGTGTACGGGCGCGGGGCCGGGTACCGGCTGGGCGTTGCCCTGCGCGAGCCCCCGGCCGAGCCATCGGAGCCCCCTCCCGCCAGCCATGACGTCGCTTAACATCGCGACCCTCAACGTCCGAGGCTGCAGGCAGGGTCTCCGGAGGAGCCAGGTGTTCTCCTTCCTGCGGGAGGGGGGCTACTCGGTGGCTTTCCTCCAGGAGACCTGGACGACTCCGGCCGACGCCGCCGCCTGGCGGCTGGAGTGGGGAGACGGGGTTTTCCTGAGTCACCTGTCGGCCACCTCGTGCGGGGTGGCCACCCTGTTCTCCCCGAGCCTGCGGCCGGAGATCTTAGAGGACGTTGAGGCGGTGCCGGGCCGCCTGCTCCACGTCCGGGCCCGAGCGGCGGGGACGGTAACGAACTTTGTGAACGTGTACGGCCCCGCCGCGGAACCGGACGCGGCGGATTTTTTCCGCCGGGCGGCCGACTACCTGGGCACCTTGAGCCCTCGCGAGAGCCTGGTCTTAGGCGGGGACTTCAACGTCACCCTCGAGGAACAGGACCGCTCGCGCAGGCAACGGTGCCGGGCCGCCGCGGACGCCCTCAGGGGGATCCTGGAGGAGCACTCCCTGGTGGACGCCTGGCGAGTCTGTCACCCCGACGGCCCCCCGGCCCCCACGTACGTGCGGGTGGGGGGGGAGCGGGCGAGCCACTCCCGGTTGGACCGGATTTACATCTCGCCCCGCGTGGATGCCCGAGCCGTGTCCTGCAGAGTGAGGCCGGCCCCCTTCAGCGATCACCATCTGGTGTGCGCCCGGGTGGCGTTTGGCCCCGGGCGGCGGGGGTCGGCCTACTGGCACTTTAACAACAGCCTGCTGGAGGACCCGAGCTTCGGAGCGGCCTTCCGGGAGTTCTGGTTGGCCTGGCGCGGGCAGCGGCAGTCTTTCCCCTCGGCTCGGGGATGGTGGGACGGGGGGAAGGCGCGCATCCGGCTCTTCTGCCGCAGCTACGCCCGGGGGCACACCCGGGAGCGGGAGGCGGCCATAGAGCGGCTCGAGCGGGAAGTGTTGGAGCTGGAGAGGCGCCTGGTCGCCGACCCGCAGGATCCGTCCCTCTGCGGAGAGTGCAGGGAGAGGCGGGAGGAGCTGAGAGCCCTGGAGGACCGCCGCGCACGCGGCGCGTTCGTCCGCGCGCGAGTCCACCTCCTGCGGGAGATGGACCGCGGCTCCCGTTTCTTCTACGGCCTGGAGAAGCAGAGGGGGGCCAAAAAGCACATCACTTGCCTGCTGGCGGATGATGGCACCCCCCTCTCGGCCCCGGGAGAGCTGCGAGTTCGCGCGAGGGCCTTCTACGGAAGGCTCTTTTCCCGGGAGCCGACCGAGGCGACGGCCCGCAGCGCGCTCTGGGAGGAACTGCCGCAGGTGGGCGCGGGCGACCGTGACCGGCTGGAGGCTCCTCTCACCTTGGCCGAGCTCACGCTCGCCCTCCGTCTCATGCCCGGCAACAAGGCGCCGGGGCTGGACGGGCTCACCACGGAGTTCTACCGGGCCTTCTGGGACGTGCTCGGCCCGGACCTTGCCGCGGTCTGGGCCGAGGCCGAGGCTCGCGGGGAGCTCCCCCTGTCGTGCAGGAGGGCGGTGTTGACTCTCCTGCCGAAGAAGGGAGACCTCCGCGACCTGAGGAACTGGCGTCCCGTGTCCCTCCTCTGCACGGACTATAAGGTGGTGGCGAAGGCCGTCTCGCTGCGCCTGCGGTCCGTGCTGGCGGACGTGATCCATCCCGACCAGACGTACACGGTGCAAGGTCGCTCCATCTTCGACAACCTGTACCTGGTGCGGGACCTCCTGGAGCTGGCGCGCCGGGAGGGCCTGTCGTTCGGCCTGCTCTCCCTCGATCAGGAGAAGGCGTTCGACAGGATGGACCACGGGTATCTGACGGGCACGCTGCGGGCCTTCGGCTTCGGACCGCGCTTTGTGCGGGCTCTCCAGGTACTGTACGCCTCCGCGGAGTGCCTGGTTAAGCTCAACTGGTCCCTGACGGAACCCATCCCGTTCAGGCGGGGGGTGCGTCAAGGCTGCCCGATGTCGGGCCAGCTGTACGCGCTAGGCCTGGAGCCCTTCCTGTGCCTCCTGCGGAGGCGGGTGGCCGGGTTGGCGCTGCGGGAACCGGCGCTGCGGCTGGTCCTCTCGGCGTACGCCGACGACGTGCTCCTCGCGGTCCAGGGCCCGGAAGATCTGGAGCGGGTGGCGGCCTGCCAGGCGGTTTATTCGGCGGCCTCCTCCGCCCGGGTCAACTGGGCCAAGAGCTCCGGGCTGACGGTGGGTGCCGGGTGGCAGGTGGGCTCGCTCCCACCCGCGCTCCGGGGCATCGAGTGGAGCGCGGGCCCGCTGCTCTACCTGGGGGTCTACCTGAGCCCCACGGACCCCTCCCCCCCGCAGAATTGGGCAGACCTAGAACTGAGGGTGGCGAGGCGGATCGGGGCGTGGACGGGGCTGCTGCGGTGCCTGTCCCTCCGGGGCCGGGCGCTGGTGTTGAACCAGCTGATCCTGTCCATGCTCTGGTACCGCTTCAATACCCTCCCCGTGCCCCCCGAGGTTCTTGCCAGGCTCCAGAGACGGGCGCTGGGGTTCTTCTGGCCAAGACGGCACTGGGTCTCTGCACGGGTGCTGACCCTCCCCTTGCGGGAGGGGGGGCAGGGCCTGGTGTGCCTCCGCAGCCAGGTCCTGACGTTCCGCCTCCAGGCCCTGCAGAGACTGCTGTACAGTGACGGTAGCCACGCGGCGTGGAGCCTGTTGGGGCGCGCCTTCCTCCGCCGCCTCCGGGGGCTCCGATACGACCGGCAGCTCTTCTTCCTGCGCGGCCTGGAGCTCGTGCGGGTGGCGGGGGAGCTGCCGGCCTTTTACCGAGACCTCCTCAAGGCCTGGGGGCTGATCTCCGCCTCCAGGTCTCCGTCGCGGGTGGCCGAGGACGGCGACCTGCTGGCCGAGCCGCTGTTCTTTAACCCGCAGCTGGCGGTCCCGGCGGCAGCCTCGCCAGAGGCCTCCCTGAGGATGGCCCGGGTGGGCGTCACCCGGCTCGGAGACCTCCTGGACTACGACGAGCGAGGATGGCTGGGCCCCGCGGCGCTGGCCCGGCGCACGGGCCTGACCATAGGGCGTGCAACTTGCTCGCGCCTAGTCCGGGAGGTGAAAGCTGCGCTGCCCGCAGACGCCCTTGCCTACGTCGAGCGAGTCCTGCGAGAGGGCGGTCCCCGCCCTCCCGAATCCCCCAGCCCGGCGGAGTTCCTGATAGGGCCCGCCCAGCGGCCGGCCCCGAGGCACTCCGCCCCTCACCACCTCTGCAGGCTGGGGGACACCCCGCCGGTCCGCTTCTCGACGGCCCACCGGCGCCAGCTCTACACGCTCGTCCGCAGGACGCTCCACCACGCCGCCCTCGCGTCCCG
>NW_026775386.1:10000-15000 GCF_030867095.1 Alligator mississippiensis | reverse complement strand
AACCTCATACGGACTTCCGGAGCCCGAGCCCGGGCGCCAGGTCGACCCAGGGCCAACCTCCCGGGCCCCAGAGAGGCACGTCTCCGCCGCGGAAGCCGCCTGATGCCCGCGCCGAAGGCCCCCGGGCCCGCCCGGCCTCCGGGCAGGGCACCGGGGAGAAGTAGGAATCGTGGCCGGGCTCCTGGAACTCCTGCCCGGCCTGCCCCGCGGAAGCATGCCGGGTTCTCCCGCCGCGCCGTGCAGGTTCTTCCGCCCCTCGCCGGGGTAGCCGGGCTCCAACCGCTGGGCCCCGCAGCCTGGAAGGGCCCCTGCGAGTCGCCCCCCGGCCTGCACGCCCGCCGTGCAGTCGACCGGGTCGAAGCCGGAATCGCGGCCGGGTTCCTGGAACTCTCGCCCGGCCTGCCCGCCCGGCCCGCCCCCCGGGCCGGAGCTCCAGTCGACTTGGAGCCAAACTCGGTTTTGACCCCCTCCTGCAGCACGGTCCGGCCCCGGAGGTTCCTCCCTCCGACCTCCTGGAACCCAAGATGGGCATCTAGGGTCCCGAAATCCGTGTCCCCGAAAATCTCCGCGAACCTTTCCTGGCAATATTGTAGATGCGGCACCCGGCCCAGCCGCCGGGGGCAACCGCCGAAAGTGTCCGCCCTCCTGGAACGAAGGCCCGGGCAAGGCCCGTTTGAAAAACCTCATACGGACTTCCGGAGCCCGAGCCCCGGCGCCAGGTCGACCCAGGGCCGACCTCCCGGGCCCCAGAGAGGCTCGTCTCCGCCGCGGAAGCCGCCCGCCGCCCGCGGCGAAGGCCCCCGGGCCCGCCCGGCCTCCGGGCAGGGCACCGGGGAGAAGTAGGAATCGTGGACGGGCTCCTGGAACTCCTGCCCGGCCTGCCACGCGGAAGCATGCCGGGTTCTCCGGCCGCGCCGTGCAGGTTCTTCCGCCCCTCGCCGGGGTAGCCGGGCTCCAACCGCTGGGCCCCGCTGCCTGGAAGGGGCCCTGCGAGTCGCCGCCGGCCTGCACGCCCGCCGTGCAGTCGACCGGGTCGAAGCCGGAATCGCGGCCGGGTTCCTGGAACTCTCGCCCGGCCTGCCCGCCCGGCCCGCCCCCCGGGCCGGAGCGCCAGTCGACATGGAGCCAAACTCGGTTTTGACCCCCTCCTGCAGCACGGTCCGGCCCCGCAGGTTCGCCCGTCCGACCTCCTGGAACCCAAGATGGGCATCTAGGGTCCCGAAATCCGTGTCCCCGAAAATCTCCGCGAACCTTTCCTGGCAATATTGTAGATGCGGCACCCGGCCCAGCCACCGGGGGCAACCGCCGAAAGTGTCCGCCCTCCTGGAGCGAAGGCCCGGGCAAGGCCCGTTTGAAAAACCTCATACGGACTTCCGGAGCGCGAGCCCGGGCGCCAGGTCGACCCAGGGCCAACCTCCCGGGCCCCAGAGAGGCACGTCTCCGCCGCGGAAGCCGCCTGATGCCCGCGCCGAAGGCCCCCGGGCCCGCCCGGCCTCCGGGCAGGGCACCGGGGAGAAGTAGGAATCGTGGCCGGGCTCCTGGAACTCCTGCCCGGCCTGCCCCGCGGAAGCATGCCGGGTTCTCCCGCCGCGCCGTGCAGGTTCTTCCGCCCCTTCGCCGGGGTAGCCGGGCTCCAACCGCTGGGCCCCGCAGCCTGGAAGGGCCCCTGCGAGTCGCCCCCCGGCCTGCACGCCCGCCGTGCAGTCGACCGGGTCGAAGCCGGAATCGCGGCCGGGTTCCTGGAACTCTCGCCCGGCCTGCCCGCCCGGCCCGCCCCCCGGGCCGGAGCTCCAGTCGACATGGAGCCAAACTCGGTTTTGACCCCCTCCTGCAGCACGGTCCGGCCCCGGAGGTTCCTCCGTCCGACCTCCTGGAACCCAAGATGGGCATCTAGGGTCCCGAAATCCGTGTCCCCGAAAATCTCCGCGAACCTTTCCTGGCAATATTGTAGATGCGGCACCCGGCCCAGCCACCGGGGGCAACCGCCGAAAGTGTCCGCCCTCCTGGAGCGAAGGCCCGGGCAAGGCCCGTTTGAAAAACCTCATACGGACTTCCAGGGCCGGAGCCCCGGCGCCAGGTCGACCGCGGGCCTCCCTCCCGGGGCCCAGCACGGCTCGTCTCCCCCGCGGGAGCAGCCCGCTGCCCGCGCCGAAGGCCCCCGGACCCGCCCGGCCTCCGGGCAGGGCACCGGGGAGAAGTAGGAATCGCGGCCGGGCTCCTGGAACTCTCGCCCGGCCAAGCCGCTCGGCCCGCCCCTGGGCCGGAGCTCCAGTCGACATGGAGCCAAACTCGCGGTTGAACCTCTCCTGCAGCACGGTCCGGCCCCGGAGGTTCCTCCGTCCGACCTCCTGGAACCCAAGATGGGCATCTAGGGTCCCGAAAACCGTGTCCCCGAAAATCTCCGCGGACCTTTCCTGGCAATATTGTAGATGTGGCACCCGGCCCAGCCGCCGGGAGCAACCGCCGAAAGTGTCCGGCCTCCTGGAGCGAAGGCCCGGGCACGGCCCGTTTGAAAATCCTCATACGGACTTCCAGGGCCGGAGCTCGGGAGCCAGGTCGACCCCGGGCCTCCCTCCCGGGCGTTAGGGCGGCTCGTCTCCCCCGCGGGAGCAGCCCGCTGCCCGCGCCGAAGGCCCCCGGACCCGCCCGGCCTCCGGGCAGGGCACCGGGGAGAAGTAGGAATCGCGGCCGGGCTCCTGGAACTCTCGCCCGGCCAGGCCGCCCGGCCCGCCCCCCGGGCCGGAGCTCCAGTCGACATGGAGCCAAACTCGGGGTTGAACCTCTCCTGCAGCACGGTCCGGCCCCGGAGGTTCCTCCGTCCGGCCTCCTGGAACCCAAGATGGGCATCTAGGGTCCCGAAACCCGTGTCCTCGAAAATCTCCGCGAACCTTTCCTGGCAATATTGTAGATGCGGCACCCGGCCCAGCCGCCGGGGGCAACCGCCGAAAGTGTCCGCCCTCCTGGAGCGAAGACCCGGGCAAGGCCCGTTTGAAAAACCTCATACGGACTTCCGGAGCCCGAGCCCCGGCGGCAGGTCGACCCAGGGCCCACCTCCCGGGCCCCAGAGAGGCTCGTCTCCGCCGCGGAAGCCGCCTGCCGCCCGCGCCGAAGGCCCCCGGGCCCGCCCGGCCTCCGGGCAGGGCACCGGGGAGAAGCCGGAATCGCGGCCGGGCTCCTGGAACTCTCGCCGGGCAGGCCGCCCGGCCCGCCCCGGGGCCGGAGCTCCAGTCGACATGGAGCCAAACTCGGTTTTGACCCCCTCCTTCGGAACGGTCCGGCCCCGGAGGTTCCTCCGTCCGAGCTCCTGGAACCCAAGATGGGCATCTAGGGTCCCGAAACCCGTGTCCTCGAAAATCTCCGCGAACCTTTCCTGGCAATATTGTAGATGCGGCACCCGGCCCAGCCGCCGGGGGCAACCGCCGAAAGTGTCCGCCCTCCTGGAGCGAAGGCCCGGGCAAGGCCCGTTTGAAAAACCTCATACGGACTTCCGGAGCCCGAGCCCCGGCGCCAGGTCGACCCAGGGCCAACCTCCCGGGCCCCAGAGAGGCTCGTCTCCCCCGCGGGAGCAGCCCGCCGCCCGCGCCGAAGGCCCCCGGACCTGCCCGGCCTCCGGGCAGGGCACCGGGGAGAAGCCGGAATCGCGGCCGGGCTCCTGGAACTCTCGCCCGGCCCGCCCCTGGGCCGGAGCTCCAGTCGACATGGAGCCAAACCCGGGGTTGAGCCCCTCCTGCAGCACGGTCCGGTCCCGGAGGTACCCCTGCCCGACCTCCTGGAACCCAAGATGGGCAACTAGGGTCCCGAAAACCGTGTCCCCGAAAATCTCCGCGGACCTTTCCTGGCAATATTGTAGATGCGGCACCCGGCCCAGCCACCGGGGGCAACCGCCGAAAGTGTCCGCCCTCCTGGAGCGAAGGCCCGGGCACGGGCCGTTTGAAAAACCTCATCGGGACTTCCAGGGCCGGAGCCCCGGCGCCAGGTCGACCCCGGGCCTCCCTCCCGGGGCCCAGCACGGCTCGTCTCCCCCGCGGGAGCAGCCCGCCGCCCGCGCCGAAGGCCCCCGGACCTGCCCGGCCTCCGGGCAGGGCACCGGGGAGAAGTCGGAATCGCGGCCGGGCTCCTGGAACTCCCGCCCGGCCTGCCCCGCGGAGTCCTGCCCGGGCTCCCGCCGCCTTGGCCCGGGACGACCACCCCTCGGCGGGGTGCCTGGGCTCCGACCCCGGAGGCCCGGGTCCCTGCCGGGGCCCTTGGACCCGCCCCCGGGCTGCCCTTCCACGGAGCCCTTGACCGGGACGAAATCGGAATTGTGGCCGAGCTCCTGGAACTCTCGCCCGGCCTGACCGCCTTCTCCGGCCCTTTTCCGGTTTTCCCCGTTGACCTGGCTCCAAACTCGGGTTTGGCCCCTCAACACGGCAGGGTTCTGCCCCGAAGATCCCTCTGACCGGCTTTCTGGAACCGAACATGGGCATTGAGGGTCCTTAAAAACGTGTTCTCGAAAATCTCCGCGAACGTTTCTTGGCTATATTGTAGATGCGGCACCCGGCCCAGCCACCGGGACGAACCGCCGAAAGTGTCCGCCCTCCTGGATCGAAGGCCCGGGCAAGGCCCGTTTCAAAAACCTCATACGGACTTCCGTGGGGGGGGCGGGCACCAGGTCAACCCCACGTATGCCTATGGGGATTTTCGCTCCCCAGGTCAACCCCATGGATGCCTATGGGGATTTTCGCTCCCCAGGTCAACCCCATGGATGCCTATGGGCTTTTTCGGTCCCCAGCTCCACCCCAAGTATTCCTAGGGGCTTTTCCGCTCCCCAGGTCAACCCCATTTATTCCTATGGGGATTTTCAGTCCCCAGCTCAACCCCAAGTATTCCTAGGGGCTTTTTCGCTCCCCAGCTCCACCCCATGTATTCCTAAGGGCTTTTTCGGTCCCCAGCTCCACCCCAAGTATTCCTAGGGGCTTTTTCGCTCCCCAGCTCCCCCCCATGTATTCCTAGGGGCTTTT
>NW_026775385.1:62500-67500 GCF_030867095.1 Alligator mississippiensis | reverse complement strand
ATCCCCATAGGAATACATGGGGTGGAGCTGGGGAGCGAAAAAGCCCCTAGGAATACATGGGGTTGACCTGGGGACCGAGAAAGCCCATAGGAACACATGGGGTTGACCTGGGGACCGAAAAAGCCCATAGCAACACATGGGGCTGACCTGGGGACCGAAAGAGCCCATCGGCATCCATGGGGGGGAGCTGGGGAGCGGAAAAGCCCCTAGGAATACATGGGGTGGAGCTGGGGAGCGAAAAAACCCCTAGGAATACTTGGGGGGGAGCTGGGGAGCGAAAAAGCCCTTAGGAATACATGGGGGGGGAGCTGGGGAGCGGAAAAGCCCCTAGGAATACATGGGGTGGAGCTGGGGAGCGAAAAAACCCCTAGGAATACTTGGGGTGGAGCTGGGGACCGAAAAAGCCCTTAGGAATACATGGGGGGGGAGCTGGGGAGCGAAAAAGCCCCTAGGAATACTTGGGGTTGACCTGGGGACTGAAAATCCCCATAGGAATAAATGGGGTGGAGCTGGGGAGCGAAAAAGCCCCTAGGAATACTTGGGGTGGAGCTGGGGACCGAAAAAGCCCATAGGCATCCATGGGGTTGACCTGGGGAGCGAAAATCCCGATAGGCATCCATGGGGTTGACCTGGGGAGCGAAAATCCCCATAGGCATACGTGGGGTTGACCTGGTGCCCGCCCCCCCCACGGAAGTCCGTATGAGGTTTTTGAAACGGGCCTTGCCCGGGCCTTCGATCCAGGAGGGCGGACACTTTCGGCGGTTCGTCCCGGTGGCTGGGCCGGGTGCCGCATCTACAATATAGCCAAGAAACGTTCGCGGAGATTTTCGAGAACACGTTTTTAAGGACCCTCAATGCCCATGTTCGGTTCCAGAAAGCCGGTCAGAGGGATCTTCGGGGCAGAACCCTGCCGTGCTGAGGGGCCAAACCCGAGTTTGGAGCCAGGTCAACGGGGAAAACCGGAAAAGGGCCGGAGAAGGCGGTCAGGCCGGGCGAGAGTTCCAGGAGCTCGGCCACAATTCCGATCTCGTCCCGGTCAAGGGCTCCGTGGAAGGGCAGCCCGGGGGGCGGGTCCAAGGGCCCCGGCAGGGACCCGGGCCTCCGGGGTCGGAGCCGAGGCACCCCGCCGAGGGGTGGTCGTCCCGGGCCAAGGCGGCGGGAGCCCGGGCAGGACTCCGCGGGGCAGGCCGGGCGGGAGTTCCAGGAGCCCGGCCGCGATTCCGACTTCTCCCCGGTGCCCTGCCCGGAGGCCGGGCAGGTCCGGGGGCCTTCGGCGCGGGCGGCGGGATGCTCCCGCGGGGGAGACGAGCCGTGCTGGGCCCCGGGAGGGAGGCCCGGGGTCGACCTGGCGCCGGGGCTCCGGCCCTGGAAGTCCCGATGAGGTTTTTCAAACGGGCCGTGCCCGGGCCTTCGCTCCAGGAGGGCGGACACTTTCGGCGGTTGCCCCCGGTGGCTGGGCCGGGTGCCGCATCTACAATATTGCCAGGAAAGGTCCGCGGAGATTTTCGGGGACACGCTTTTCGGGACCCTAGTTGCCCATCTTGGGTTCCAGGAGGTCGGGCAGGGGTACCTCCGGGACCGGACCGTGCTGCAGGAGGGGGTCAACCCCGGGTTTGGCTCCATGTCGACTGGAGCTCCGGCCCAGGGGCGGGCCGGGCGAGAGTTCCAGGAACCCGGCCGCGATTCCGGCTTCTCCCCGGTGCCCTGCCCGGAGGCCGGGCAGGTCCGGGGGCCTTCGGCGCGGGCGGCGGGCTGCTCCCGCGGGGGAGACGAGCCTCTCTGGGGCCCGGGAGGTTGGCCCTGGGTCGACCTGGCGCCGGGGCTCGGGCTCCGGAAGTCCGTATGAGGTTTTTCAAACGGGCCGTGCCCGGGCCTTCGCTCCAGGAGGGCGGACACTTTCGGCGGTTCGTCCCGGTGGCTGGGCCGGGTGCCGCATCTACAATATTGCCGAGAAAGGTCCGCGGAGATTTTCGGGGACACGGTTTCCGGGACCCTAGATGCCCATCTTGGGTTCCAGGAGCTCGGACGGAGGAACCTCCGGGGCCGGACCGTGCTGCAGGAGGGGTTCAACCGCGAGTTTGGCTCCATGTCGACTGGAGCTCCGGCCCAGGGGCGGGCCGAGCGGCTTGGCCGGGCGAGAGTTCCAGGAGCCCGGCCGCGATTCCGGCTTCTCCCCGGTGCCCTGCCCGGAGGCCGGGCGGGTCCGGGGGCCTTCGGCGCGGGCAGCGGGCTGCTCCCGCGGGGGAGACGAGCCGCCCTAACGCCCGGGAGGGAGGCCCGGGGTCGACCTGGCTCCCGAGCTCCGGCCCTGGAAGTCCGTATGAGGATTTTCAAACGGGCCGTGCCCGGGCCTTCGCTCCAGGAGGCCGGACACTTTCGGCGGTTGCTCCCGGCGGCTGGGCCGGGTGCCGCATCTACAATATTGCCGAGAAAGGTCCGCGGAGATTTTCGGGGACACGGGTTTCGGGACCCTAGATGCCCATCTTGGGTTCCAGGAGCTCGGACGGAGGAACCTCCGGGGCCGGACCGTGCTGCAGGAGAGGTTCAACCGCGAGTTTGGCTCCATGTCGACTGGAGCTCCGGCCCAGGGGCGGGCCGAGCGGCTTGGCCGGGCGAGAGTTCCAGGAGCCCGGCCGCGATTCCGGCTTCTCCCCGGTGCCCTGCCCGGAGGCCGGGCAGGTCCGGGGGCCTTCGGCTGAGGGCGGCGGGCTGCTCCCGCGGGGGAGACGAGCCGTGCTGGGCCCCGGGAGGGAGGCCCGCGGTCGACCTGGCGCCGGGGCTCCGGCCCTGGAAGTCCGTATGAGGTTTTTCAAACGGGCCTTGCCCGGGCCTTCGCTCCAGGAGGCCGGACACTTTCGGCGGTTCGTCCCGGTGGCTGGGCCGGGTGCCGCATCTGCAATATTGCCAGGAAAGGTTCGCGGAGATTTTCGAGGACACGGGTTTCGGGACCCTAGATGCCCATCTTGGGTTCCAGGAGCTCGGACGGAGGAACCTCCGGGGCCGGACCGTGCTGCAGGCGAGGGTCAACCCCGAGTTTGGCTCCATGTCGACTGGCGCTCCGGCCCGGGGGGCGGGCCGGGCGGGCAGGCCGGGCGAGAGTTCCAGGAACCCGGCCGCGATTCCGGCTTCGACCCGGTCGACTGCACGGCGGGCGTGCAGGCCGGCGGCGACTCCCAGGGCCCCTTCCAGGCTGCGGGGCCCAGCGGTTGGAGCCCGGCTACCCCGGCGAGGGGCGGAAGAACCTGCACGGCGCGGCCGGAGAACCCGGCATGCATGCGCGGGGCAGGCCGGGCAGGAGTTCCAGGAGCCCGGCCACGATTCCTACTTCTCCCCGGTGCCCTGCCCGGAGGCCGGGCGGGCCCGGGGGCCTTCGGCGCGGGCGGCGGGCGGCTTCCGCGGCGGAGACGAGCCTCTCTGGGGCCCGGGAGGTCGGCCCTGGGTCGACCTGGCGCCGGGGCTCGGGCTCCGGAAGTCCGTATGAGGTTTTTGAAACGGGCCTTGCCCGGGCCTTCGCTCCAGGAGGGCGGACACTTTCGGCGGTTGCCCCCGGTGGCTGGGCCGGGTGCCGCATCTACAATATTGCCAGGAAAGGTTCGCGGAGATTTTCGGGGACACGGATTTCGGGACCCTAGATGCCCATCTTGGGTTCCAGGAGGTCGGACGGAGGAACCTCCGGGGCCGGACCGTGCTGCAGGAGGGGGTCAAAACCGAGTTTGGCTCCAAGTCGACTGGAGCCCCGGCCCGGGGGGCGGGCCGGGCGGGCAGGCCGGGCGAGAGTTCCAGGAACCCGGCCGCGATTCCGGCTTCGACCCGGTCGACTGCACGGCGGGCGTGCAGGCCGGGGGGCGACTCGCAGGGGCCCTTCCAGGCTGCGGGGCCCAGCGGTTGGAGCCCGGCTACCCCGGCGAGGGGCGGAAGAACCTGCACGGCGCGGCGGGAGAACCCGGCATGCTTCCGCGTGGCAGGCCGGGCAGGAGTTCCAGGAGCCCGGCCACGATTCCTACTTCTCCCCGGTGCCCTGCCCGGAGGCCGGGCGGGCCCGGGGGCCTTCGCCGCGGGCGGCGGGCGGCTTCCGCGGCGGAGACGAGCCTCTCTGGGGCCCGGGAGGTCGGCCCTGGGTCGACCTGGCGCCGGGGCTCGGGCTCCGGAAGTCCGTATGAGGTTTTTGAAACGGGCCTTGCCCGGGCCTTCGCTCCAGGAGGGCGGACACTTTCGGCGGTTGCCCCCGGTGGCTGGGCCGGGTGCCGCATCTACAATATTGCCAGGAAAGGTTCGCGGAGATTTTCGGGGACACGGATTTCGGGACCCTGGATGCCCATCTTGGGTTCCAGGAGGTCGGACGGAGGAACCTCCGGGGCCGGACCGTGCTGCAGGAGGGGGTCAAAACCGAGTTTGGCTCCATGTCGACTGGAGCCCCGGCCCGGGGGGCGGGCCGGGCGGGCAGGCCGGGCGAGAGTTCCAGGAACCCGGCCGCGATTCCGGCTTCGACCCGGTCGACTGCACGGCGGGCGTGCAGGCCGGGGGGCGACTCGCAGGGGCCCTTCCACGCTGCGGGGCCCAGCGGTTGGAGCCCGGCTACCCCGGCGAGGGGCGGAAGAACCTGCACGGCGCGGCGGGAGAACCCGGCATGCTTCCGCGGGGCAGGCCGGGCAGGAGTTCCAGGAGCCCGGCCACGATTCCTACTTCTCCCCGGTGCCCTGCCCGGAGGCCGGGCGGGCCCGGGGGCCTTCGCCGCGGGCGGCGGGCGGCTTCCGCGGCGGAGACGAGCCTCTCTGGGGCCCGGGAGGTCGGCCCTGGGTCGACCTGGCGCCGGGGCTCGGGCTCCGGAAGTCCGTATGAGGTTTTTGAAACGGGCCTTGCCCGGGCCTTCGCTCCAGGAGGGCGGACACTTTCGGCGGTTGCCCCCGGTGGCTGGGCCGGGTGCCGCATCTACAATATTGCCAGGAAAGGTTCGCGGAGATTTTCGGGGACACGGATTTCGGGACCCTGGATGCCCATCT
>NW_026775385.1:42500-50000 GCF_030867095.1 Alligator mississippiensis | reverse complement strand
AATAAATGGGGTGGAGCTGGGGAGCGAAAAAGCCCCTAGGAATACTTGGGGTGGAGCTGGGGACCGAAAAAGCCCATAGGCATCCATGGGGTTGACCTGGGGAGCGAAAATCCCGATAGGCATCCATGGGGTTGACCTGGGGAGCGAAAATCCCCATAGGCATACGTGGGGTTGACCTGGTGCCCGCCCCCCCCACGGAAGTCCGTATGAGGTTTTTGAAACGGGCCTTGCCCGGGCCTTCGATCCAGGAGGGCGGACACTTTCGGCGGTTCGTCCCGGTGGCTGGGCCGGGTGCCGCATCTACAATATAGCCAAGAAACGTTCGCGGAGATTTTCGAGAACACGTTTTTAAGGACCCTCAATGCCCATGTTCGGTTCCAGAAAGCCGGTCAGAGGGATCTTCGGGGCAGAACCCTGCCGTGCTGAGGGGCCAAACCCGAGTTTGGAGCCAGGTCAACGGGGAAAACCGGAAAAGGGCCGGAGAAGGCGGTCAGGCCGGGCGAGAGTTCCAGGAGCTCGGCCACAATTCCGATCTCGTCCCGGTCAAGGGCTCCGTGGAAGGGCAGCCCGGGGGGCGGGTCCAAGGGCCCCGGCAGGGACCCGGGCCTCCGGGGTCGGAGCCGAGGCACCCCGCCGAGGGGTGGTCGTCCCGGGCCAAGGCGGCGGGAGCCCGGGCAGGACTCCGCGGGGCAGGCCGGGCGGGAGTTCCAGGAGCCCGGCCGCGATTCCGACTTCTCCCCGGTGCCCTGCCCGGAGGCCGGGCAGGTCCGGGGGCCTTCGGCTGCGGGCGGCGGGATGCTCCCGCGGGGGAGACGAGCCGTGCTGGGCCCCGGGAGGGAGGCCCGGGGTCGACCTGGCGCCGGGGCTCCGGCCCTGGAAGTCCCGATGAGGTTTTTCAAACGGGCCGTGCCCGGGCCTTCGCTCCAGGAGGGCGGACACTTTCGGCGGTTGCCCCCGGTGGCTGGGCCGGGTGCCGCATCTACAATATTGCCAGGAAAGGTCCGCGGAGATTTTCGGGGACACGCTTTTCGGGACCCTAGTTGCCCATCTTGGGTTCCAGGAGGTCGGGCAGGGGTACCTCCGGGACCGGACCGTGCTGCAGGAGGGGGTCAACCCCGGGTTTGGCTCCATGTCGACTGGAGCTCCGGCCCAGGGGCGGGCCGGGCGAGAGTTCCAGGAACCCGGCCGCGATTCCGGCTTCTCCCCGGTGCCCTGCCCGGAGGCCGGGCAGGTCCGGGGGCCTTCGGCGCGGGCGGCGGGCTGCTCCCGCGGGGGAGACGAGCCTCTCTGGGGCCCGGGAGGTTGGCCCTGGGTCGACCTGGCGCCGGGGCTCGGGCTCCGGAAGTCCGTATGAGGTTTTTCAAACGGGCCGTGCCCGGGCCTTCGCTCCAGGAGGGCGGACACTTTCGGCGGTTCGTCCCGGTGGCTGGGCCGGGTGCCGCATCTACAATATTGCCGAGAAAGGTCCGCGGAGATTTTCGGGGACACGGTTTCCGGGACCCTAGATGCCCATCTTGGGTTCCAGGAGCTCGGACGGAGGAACCTCCGGGGCCGGACCGTGCTGCAGGAGGGGTTCAACCGCGAGTTTGGCTCCATGTCGACTGGAGCTCCGGCCCAGGGGCGGGCCGAGCGGCTTGGCCGGGCGAGAGTTCCAGGAGCCCGGCCGCGATTCCGGCTTCTCCCCGGTGCCCTGCCCGGAGGCCGGGCGGGTCCGGGGGCCTTCGGCGCGGGCAGCGGGCTGCTCCCGCGGGGGAGACGAGCCGCCCTAACGCCCGGGAGGGAGGCCCGGGGTCGACCTGGCTCCCGAGCTCCGGCCCTGGAAGTCCGTATGAGGATTTTCAAACGGGCCGTGCCCGGGCCTTCGCTCCAGGAGGCCGGACACTTTCGGCGGTTGCTCCCGGCGGCTGGGCCGGGTGCCGCATCTACAATATTGCCGAGAAAGGTCCGCGGAGATTTTCGGGGACACGGGTTTCGGGACCCTAGATGCCCATCTTGGGTTCCAGGAGCTCGGACGGAGGAACCTCCGGGGCCGGACCGTGCTGCAGGAGAGGTTCAACCGCGAGTTTGGCTCCATGTCGACTGGAGCTCCGGCCCAGGGGCGGGCCGAGCGGCTTGGCCGGGCGAGAGTTCCAGGAGCCCGGCCGCGATTCCGGCTTCTCCCCGGTGCCCTGCCCGGAGGCCGGGCAGGTCCGGGGGCCTTCGGCGAGGGCGGCGGGCTGCTCCCGCGGGGGAGACGAGCCGTGCTGGGCCCCGGGAGGGAGGCCCGCGGTCGACCTGGCGCCGGGGCTCCGGCCCTGGAAGTCCGTATGAGGTTTTTCAAACGGGCCTTGCCCGGGCCTTCGCTCCAGGAGGCCGGACACTTTCGGCGGTTCGTCCCGGTGGCTGGGCCGGGTGCCGCATCTGCAATATTGCCAGGAAAGGTTCGCGGAGATTTTCGAGGACACGGGTTTCGGGACCCTAGATGCCCATCTTGGGTTCCAGGAGCTCGGACGGAGGAACCTCCGGGGCCGGACCGTGCTGCAGGCGAGGGTCAACCCCGAGTTTGGCTCCATGTCGACTGGCGCTCCGGCCCGGGGGGCGGGCCGGGCGGGCAGGCCGGGCGAGAGTTCCAGGAACCCGGCCGCGATTCCGGCTTCGACCCGGTCGACTGCACGGCGGGCGTGCAGGCCGGCGGCGACTCCCAGGGCCCCTTCCAGGCTGCGGGGCCCAGCGGTTGGAGCCCGGCTACCCCGGCGAGGGGCGGAAGAACCTGCACGGCGCGGCCGGAGAACCCGGCATGCATGCGCGGGGCAGGCCGGGCAGGAGTTCCAGGAGCCCGGCCACGATTCCTACTTCTCCCCGGTGCCCTGCCCGGAGGCCGGGCGGGCCCGGGGGCCTTCGGCGCGGGCGGCGGGCGGCTTCCGCGGCGGAGACGAGCCTCTCTGGGGCCCGGGAGGTCGGCCCTGGGTCGACCTGGCGCCGGGGCTCGGGCTCCGGAAGTCCGTATGAGGTTTTTGAAACGGGCCTTGCCCGGGCCTTCGCTCCAGGAGGGCGGACACTTTCGGCGGTTGCCCCCGGTGGCTGGGCCGGGTGCCGCATCTACAATATTGCCAGGAAAGGTTCGCGGAGATTTTCGGGGACACGGATTTCGGGACCCTAGATGCCCATCTTGGGTTCCAGGAGGTCGGACGGAGGAACCTCCGGGGCCGGACCGTGCTGCAGGAGGGGGTCAAAACCGAGTTTGGCTCCAAGTCGACTGGAGCCCCGGCCCGGGGGGCGGGCCGGGCGGGCAGGCCGGGCGAGAGTTCCAGGAACCCGGCCGCGATTCCGGCTTCGACCCGGTCGACTGCACGGCGGGCGTGCAGGCCGGGGGGCGACTCGCAGGGGCCCTTCCAGGCTGCGGGGCCCAGCGGTTGGAGCCCGGCTACCCCGGCGAGGGGCGGAAGAACCTGCACGGCGCGGCGGGAGAACCCGGCATGCTTCCGCGTGGCAGGCCGGGCAGGAGTTCCAGGAGCCCGGCCACGATTCCTACTTCTCCCCGGTGCCCTGCCCGGAGGCCGGGCGGGCCCGGGGGCCTTCGCCGCGGGCGGCGGGCGGCTTCCGCGGCGGAGACGAGCCTCTCTGGGGCCCGGGAGGTCGGCCCTGGGTCGACCTGGCGCCGGGGCTCGGGCTCCGGAAGTCCGTATGAGGTTTTTGAAACGGGCCTTGCCCGGGCCTTCGCTCCAGGAGGGCGGACACTTTCGGCGGTTGCCCCCGGTGGCTGGGCCGGGTGCCGCATCTACAATATTGCCAGGAAAGGTTCGCGGAGATTTTCGGGGACACGGATTTCGGGACCCTGGATGCCCATCTTGGGTTCCAGGAGGTCGGACGGAGGAACCTCCGGGGCCGGACCGTGCTGCAGGAGGGGGTCAAAACCGAGTTTGGCTCCATGTCGACTGGAGCCCCGGCCCGGGGGGCGGGCCGGGCGGGCAGGCCGGGCGAGAGTTCCAGGAACCCGGCCGCGATTCCGGCTTCGACCCGGTCGACTGCACGGCGGGCGTGCAGGCCGGGGGGCGACTCGCAGGGGCCCTTCCACGCTGCGGGGCCCAGCGGTTGGAGCCCGGCTACCCCGGCGAGGGGCGGAAGAACCTGCACGGCGCGGCGGGAGAACCCGGCATGCTTCCGCGTGGCAGGCCGGGCAGGAGTTCCAGGAGCCCGGCCACGATTCCTACTTCTCCCCGGTGCCCTGCCCGGAGGCCGGGCGGGCCCGGGGGCCTTCGCCGCGGGCGGCGGGCGGCTTCCGCGGCGGAGACGAGCCTCTCTGGGGCCCGGGAGGTCGGCCCTGGGTCGACCTGGCGCCGGGGCTCGGGCTCCGGAAGTCCGTATGAGGTTTTTGAAACGGGCCTTGCCCGGGCCTTCGCTCCAGGAGGGCGGACACTTTCGGCGGTTGCCCCCGGTGGCTGGGCCGGGTGCCGCATCTACAATATTGCCAGGAAAGGTTCGCGGAGATTTTCGGGGACACGGATTTCGGGACCCTGGATGCCCATCTTGGGTTCCAGGAGGTCGGACGGAGGAACCTCCGGGGCCGGACCGTGCTGCAGGAGGGGGTCAAAACCGAGTTTGGCTCCAAGTCGACTGGAGCCCCGGCCCGGGGGGCGGGCCGGGCGGGCAGGCCGGGCGAGAGTTCCAGGAACCCGGCCGCGATTCCGGCTTCGACCCGGTCGACTGCACGGCGGGCGTGCAGGCCGGGGGGCGACTCGCAGGGGCCCTTCCACGCTGCGGGGCCCAGCGGTTGGAGCCCGGCTACCCCGGCGAGGGGCGGAAGAACCTGCACGGCGCGGCGGGAGAACCCGGCATGCTTCCGCGTGGCAGGCCGGGCAGGAGTTCCAGGAGCCCGGCCACGATTCCTACTTCTCCCCGGTGCCCTGCCCGGAGGCCGGGCGGGCCCGGGGGCCTTCGGCGCGGGCGGCGGGCGGCTTCCGCGGCGGAGACGAGCCTCTCTGGGGCCCGGGAGGTCGGCCCTGGGTCGACCTGGCGCCGGGGCTCGGGCTCCGGAAGTCCGTATGAGGTTTTTGAAACGGGCCTTGCCCGGGCCTTCGCTCCAGGAGGGCGGACACTTTCGGCGGTTGCCCCCGGTGGCTGGGCCGGGTGCCGCATCTACAATATTGCCAGGAAAGGTTCGCGGAGATTTTCGGGGACACGGATTTCGGGACCCTGGATGCCCATCTTGGGTTCCAGGAGGTCGGACGGAGGAACCTCCGGGGCCGGACCGTGCTGCAGGAGGGGGTCAAAACCGAGTTTGGCTCCATGTCGACTGGAGCCCCGGCCCGGGGGGCGGGCCGGGCGGGCAGGCCGGGCGAGAGTTCCAGGAACCCGGCCGCGATTCCGGCTTCGACCCGGTCGACTGCACGGCGGGCGTGCAGGCCGGGGGGCGACTCGCAGGGGCCCTTCCACGCTGCGGGGCCCAGCGGTTGGAGCCCGGCTACCCCGGCGAGGGGCGGAAGAACCTGCACGGCGCGGCGGGAGAACCCGGCATGCTTCCGCGTGGCAGGCCGGGCAGGAGTTCCAGGAGCCCGGCCACGATTCCTACTTCTCCCCGGTGCCCTGCCCGGAGGCCGGGCGGGCCCGGGGGCCTTCGCCGCGGGCGGCGGGCGGCTTCCGCGGCGGAGACGAGCCTCTCTGGGGCCCGGGAGGTCGGCCCTGGGTCGACCTGGCGCCGGGGCTCGGGCTCCGGAAGTCCGTATGAGGTTTTTGAAACGGGCCTTGCCCGGGCCTTCGCTCCAGGAGGGCGGACACTTTCGGCGGTTGCCCCCGGTGGCTGGGCCGGGTGCCGCATCTACAATATTGCCAGGAAAGGTTCGCGGAGATTTTCGGGGACACGGATTTCGGGACCCTGGATGCCCATCTTGGGTTCCAGGAGGTCGGACGGAGGAACCTCCGGGGCCGGACCGTGCTGCAGGAGGGGGTCAAAACCGAGTTTGGCTCCAAGTCGACTGGAGCCCCGGCCCGGGGGGCGGGCCGGGCGGGCAGGCCGGGCGAGAGTTCCAGGAACCCGGCCGCGATTCCGGCTTCGACCCGGTCGACTGCACGGCGGGCGTGCAGGCCGGGGGGCGACTCGCAGGGGCCCTTCCAGGCTGCGGGGCCCAGCGGTTGGAGCCCGGCTACCCCGGCGAGGGGCGGAAGAACCTGCACGGCGCGGCGGGAGAACCCGGCATGCTTCCGCGGGGCAGGCCGGGCAGGAGTTCCAGGAGCCCGGCCACGATTCCTACTTCTCCCCGGTGCCCTGCGCGGAGGCCGGGCGGGCCCGGGGGCCTTCGGCGCGGGCATCAGGCGGCTTCCGCGGCGGAGACGTGCCTCTCTGGGGCCCGGGAGGTCGGCCCTGGGTCGACCTGGCGCCCGGGCTCGCGCTCCGGAAGTCCGTATGAGGTTTTTCAAACGGGCCTTGCCCGGGCCTTCGCTCCAGGAGGGCGGACACTTTCGGCGGTTGGCCCCGGTGGCTGGGCCGGGTGCCGCATCTACAATATTGCCAAGAAAGGTTCGCGGAGATTTTGGGGGACTCGGTTTTCAGGACCCTAAATGCCCATGTTCGGTTCCAGAAAGTCGGTCAGAGGAACCTCCGGGGCAAAAGACTCCGGGGCAAAAGAACCGTGCCGCGCTGCCTTGTCAACCGAGCGTGGAGGCAGCGTGCCCCGATCCGGCGGGCCTGGCCGTGCGAGAGTTCCAGGCTCTGGCCCGCGATTCCGGCTCCCGCCCCCCCCCCCGGTGATGGGCTCGGAGGTCGGGCAGGCAGCGGTGCTTGCTTCCCCAGGAGTGGCGGGGCTCTCCTGACGGGGAACCGGGAGGACCTGGTGTCCGCCGTGGGACTTGGAAAACTTCTGCTCGGTTGCGTTGGGAGCGGTTAACGTGGGAGCTCCGGCCGGGAGCGGCCCGGCGGGCCAGGCCGGGGGAGAGTTCCAGGAGACCGGCCACCGCTCCGGTTTCGCCCCGGTGACCTGCCGCCCTCCCTTACGGCGTTCAGGGCAAGCCGGGGGCGCTTCCTCGGGAGCGGCGGGCTTCTCCTGCCAGAGAGCCGTGTTGACCTGGTGTCCGGCGTGGGACTTAGAAAAAAATTTCGCTGCTGGGGGGCGAGCGGTTGACCTGGGCCCGCCGGAGAGGCCTGGAAGTCCGTATGAGGTTTTTGAAATGGGCTTTGTCCGACCCTTCGATCCAGGAGGGCGGACACTTTTGGTGGTTTGCCCCGGTGGCTGGGCCGGGTGCCACATCTACAATATTGCCAAGAAAGGTTCGCGGAGATTTTCGGGGACACGTTTTTCAGGACCCTAAATGCCCATCTTCGGTTCCAGAAGGTCGGTCGGAGGAACCTCCGGGGCAAAAGAACCGTGCTGCTGCACCCGCGGGTCAAAGACGAGTCGTGTGCCCCGCTGCCGAGAGGGGGATGGCGGACACTTTGCGGTGTGAGCTCCCGGTCCGAGTCCGGTTGTCACGCCTGGCCCGAAGCCCCCGGGCCCTGGCTCCGGGCCGTGCCCCGGGCGCCGCTGCTGC
>NW_026775385.1:25000-32500 GCF_030867095.1 Alligator mississippiensis | reverse complement strand
CGGGATTCCCAGGCGGTCTCCCATCCAGGTACTAGCCGGGCCCGGGACTGCTTAGCTTCCGAGATCGGACGGGATCGGGCGCGATCAGCCCGGTCTGGCCGTAGGCGGCGGGGAAAGGTAAGGCGGGGGTCCGCAGAGGCTCGCAGGGGGTGGACACGGTGCCTGGAAGTCCCCTCTGGAAGGCACGGGGTTGAGACGGTGCCCGCAAGTCCCGATGGCGAGGCCAGGGGCGGGCGGACCTGGGGAGCGAGCGGAAAAGCCCATCGGCATCCATGGGGTTGACCTGGGGAGCCTAAATGCCCCTAGGAATACGTGGGGTGGAGCTGGGGAGCGGAAAAGCCCCTAGGAATACTTGGGGTGGAGCTGGGGAGCGAAAATCCCCATAGGAATACATGGGGTGGAGCTGGGGAGCGAAAAAGCCCCTAGGAATACATGGGGTTGACCTGGGGACCGAGAAAGCCCATAGGAACACATGGGGTTGACCTGGGGACCGAAAAAGCCCATAGCAACACATGGGGCTGACCTGGGGACCGAAAGAGCCCATCGGCATCCATGGGGGGGAGCTGGGGAGCGGAAAAGCCCCTAGGAATACATGGGGTGGAGCTGGGGAGCGAAAAAACCCCTAGGAATACTTGGGGGGGAGCTGGGGAGCGAAAAAGCCCTTAGGAATACATGGGGGGGGAGCTGGGGAGCGGAAAAGCCCCTAGGAATACATGGGGTGGAGCTGGGGAGCGAAAAAACCCCTAGGAATACTTGGGGTGGAGCTGGGGACCGAAAAAGCCCTTAGGAATACATGGGGGGGGAGCTGGGGAGCGAAAAAGCCCCTAGGAATACTTGGGGTTGACCTGGGGACTGAAAATCCCCATAGGAATAAATGGGGTGGAGCTGGGGAGCGAAAAAGCCCCTAGGAATACTTGGGGTGGAGCTGGGGACCGAAAAAGCCCATAGGCATCCATGGGGTTGACCTGGGGAGCGAAAATCCCGATAGGCATCCATGGGGTTGACCTGGGGAGCGAAAATCCCCATAGGCATACGTGGGGTTGACCTGGTGCCCGCCCCCCCCACGGAAGTCCGTATGAGGTTTTTGAAACGGGCCTTGCCCGGGCCTTCGATCCAGGAGGGCGGACACTTTCGGCGGTTCGTCCCGGTGGCTGGGCCGGGTGCCGCATCTACAATATAGCCAAGAAACGTTCGCGGAGATTTTCGAGAACACGTTTTTAAGGACCCTCAATGCCCATGTTCGGTTCCAGAAAGCCGGTCAGAGGGATCTTCGGGGCAGAACCCTGCCGTGCTGAGGGGCCAAACCCGAGTTTGGAGCCAGGTCAACGGGGAAAACCGGAAAAGGGCCGGAGAAGGCGGTCAGGCCGGGCGAGAGTTCCAGGAGCTCGGCCACAATTCCGATCTCGTCCCGGTCAAGGGCTCCGTGGAAGGGCAGCCCGGGGGGCGGGTCCAAGGGCCCCGGCAGGGACCCGGGCCTCCGGGGTCGGAGCCGAGGCACCCCGCCGAGGGGTGGTCGTCCCGGGCCAAGGCGGCGGGAGCCCGGGCAGGACTCCGCGGGGCAGGCCGGGCGGGAGTTCCAGGAGCCCGGCCGCGATTCCGACTTCTCCCCGGTGCCCTGCCCGGAGGCCGGGCAGGTCCGGGGGCCTTCGGCGCGGGCGGCGGGATGCTCCCGCGGGGGAGACGAGCCGTGCTGGGCCCCGGGAGGGAGGCCCGGGGTCGACCTGGCGCCGGGGCTCCGGCCCTGGAAGTCCCGATGAGGTTTTTCAAACGGGCCGTGCCCGGGCCTTCGCTCCAGGAGGGCGGACACTTTCGGCGGTTGCCCCCGGTGGCTGGGCCGGGTGCCGCATCTACAATATTGCCAGGAAAGGTCCGCGGAGATTTTCGGGGACACGCTTTTCGGGACCCTAGTTGCCCATCTTGGGTTCCAGGAGGTCGGGCAGGGGTACCTCCGGGACCGGACCGTGCTGCAGGAGGGGGTCAACCCCGGGTTTGGCTCCATGTCGACTGGAGCTCCGGCCCAGGGGCGGGCCGGGCGAGAGTTCCAGGAACCCGGCCGCGATTCCGGCTTCTCCCCGGTGCCCTGCCCGGAGGCCGGGCAGGTCCGGGGGCCTTCGGCGCGGGCGGCGGGCTGCTCCCGCGGGGGAGACGAGCCTCTCTGGGGCCCGGGAGGTTGGCCCTGGGTCGACCTGGCGCCGGGGCTCGGGCTCCGGAAGTCCGTATGAGGTTTTTCAAACGGGCCGTGCCCGGGCCTTCGCTCCAGGAGGGCGGACACTTTCGGCGGTTCGTCCCGGTGGCTGGGCCGGGTGCCGCATCTACAATATTGCCGAGAAAGGTCCGCGGAGATTTTCGGGGACACGGTTTCCGGGACCCTAGATGCCCATCTTGGGTTCCAGGAGCTCGGACGGAGGAACCTCCGGGGCCGGACCGTGCTGCAGGAGGGGTTCAACCGCGAGTTTGGCTCCATGTCGACTGGAGCTCCGGCCCAGGGGCGGGCCGAGCGGCTTGGCCGGGCGAGAGTTCCAGGAGCCCGGCCGCGATTCCGGCTTCTCCCCGGTGCCCTGCCCGGAGGCCGGGCGGGTCCGGGGGCCTTCGGCGCGGGCAGCGGGCTGCTCCCGCGGGGGAGACGAGCCGCCCTAACGCCCGGGAGGGAGGCCCGGGGTCGACCTGGCTCCCGAGCTCCGGCCCTGGAAGTCCGTATGAGGATTTTCAAACGGGCCGTGCCCGGGCCTTCGCTCCAGGAGGCCGGACACTTTCGGCGGTTGCTCCCGGCGGCTGGGCCGGGTGCCGCATCTACAATATTGCCGAGAAAGGTCCGCGGAGATTTTCGGGGACACGGGTTTCGGGACCCTAGATGCCCATCTTGGGTTCCAGGAGCTCGGACGGAGGAACCTCCGGGGCCGGACCGTGCTGCAGGAGAGGTTCAACCGCGAGTTTGGCTCCATGTCGACTGGAGCTCCGGCCCAGGGGCGGGCCGAGCGGCTTGGCCGGGCGAGAGTTCCAGGAGCCCGGCCGCGATTCCGGCTTCTCCCCGGTGCCCTGCCCGGAGGCCGGGCAGGTCCGGGGGCCTTCGGCTGAGGGCGGCGGGCTGCTCCCGCGGGGGAGACGAGCCGTGCTGGGCCCCGGGAGGGAGGCCCGCGGTCGACCTGGCGCCGGGGCTCCGGCCCTGGAAGTCCGTATGAGGTTTTTCAAACGGGCCTTGCCCGGGCCTTCGCTCCAGGAGGCCGGACACTTTCGGCGGTTCGTCCCGGTGGCTGGGCCGGGTGCCGCATCTGCAATATTGCCAGGAAAGGTTCGCGGAGATTTTCGAGGACACGGGTTTCGGGACCCTAGATGCCCATCTTGGGTTCCAGGAGCTCGGACGGAGGAACCTCCGGGGCCGGACCGTGCTGCAGGCGAGGGTCAACCCCGAGTTTGGCTCCATGTCGACTGGCGCTCCGGCCCGGGGGGCGGGCCGGGCGGGCAGGCCGGGCGAGAGTTCCAGGAACCCGGCCGCGATTCCGGCTTCGACCCGGTCGACTGCACGGCGGGCGTGCAGGCCGGCGGCGACTCCCAGGGCCCCTTCCAGGCTGCGGGGCCCAGCGGTTGGAGCCCGGCTACCCCGGCGAGGGGCGGAAGAACCTGCACGGCGCGGCCGGAGAACCCGGCATGCATGCGCGGGGCAGGCCGGGCAGGAGTTCCAGGAGCCCGGCCACGATTCCTACTTCTCCCCGGTGCCCTGCCCGGAGGCCGGGCGGGCCCGGGGGCCTTCGGCGCGGGCGGCGGGCGGCTTCCGCGGCGGAGACGAGCCTCTCTGGGGCCCGGGAGGTCGGCCCTGGGTCGACCTGGCGCCGGGGCTCGGGCTCCGGAAGTCCGTATGAGGTTTTTGAAACGGGCCTTGCCCGGGCCTTCGCTCCAGGAGGGCGGACACTTTCGGCGGTTGCCCCCGGTGGCTGGGCCGGGTGCCGCATCTACAATATTGCCAGGAAAGGTTCGCGGAGATTTTCGGGGACACGGATTTCGGGACCCTAGATGCCCATCTTGGGTTCCAGGAGGTCGGACGGAGGAACCTCCGGGGCCGGACCGTGCTGCAGGAGGGGGTCAAAACCGAGTTTGGCTCCAAGTCGACTGGAGCCCCGGCCCGGGGGGCGGGCCGGGCGGGCAGGCCGGGCGAGAGTTCCAGGAACCCGGCCGCGATTCCGGCTTCGACCCGGTCGACTGCACGGCGGGCGTGCAGGCCGGGGGGCGACTCGCAGGGGCCCTTCCAGGCTGCGGGGCCCAGCGGTTGGAGCCCGGCTACCCCGGCGAGGGGCGGAAGAACCTGCACGGCGCGGCGGGAGAACCCGGCATGCTTCCGCGTGGCAGGCCGGGCAGGAGTTCCAGGAGCCCGGCCACGATTCCTACTTCTCCCCGGTGCCCTGCCCGGAGGCCGGGCGGGCCCGGGGGCCTTCGCCGCGGGCGGCGGGCGGCTTCCGCGGCGGAGACGAGCCTCTCTGGGGCCCGGGAGGTCGGCCCTGGGTCGACCTGGCGCCGGGGCTCGGGCTCCGGAAGTCCGTATGAGGTTTTTGAAACGGGCCTTGCCCGGGCCTTCGCTCCAGGAGGGCGGACACTTTCGGCGGTTGCCCCCGGTGGCTGGGCCGGGTGCCGCATCTACAATATTGCCAGGAAAGGTTCGCGGAGATTTTCGGGGACACGGATTTCGGGACCCTGGATGCCCATCTTGGGTTCCAGGAGGTCGGACGGAGGAACCTCCGGGGCCGGACCGTGCTGCAGGAGGGGGTCAAAACCGAGTTTGGCTCCATGTCGACTGGAGCCCCGGCCCGGGGGGCGGGCCGGGCGGGCAGGCCGGGCGAGAGTTCCAGGAACCCGGCCGCGATTCCGGCTTCGACCCGGTCGACTGCACGGCGGGCGTGCAGGCCGGGGGGCGACTCGCAGGGGCCCTTCCAGGCTGCGGGGCCCAGCGGTTGGAGCCCGGCTACCCCGGCGAGGGGCGGAAGAACCTGCACGGCGCGGCGGGAGAACCCGGCATGCTTCCGCGTGGCAGGCCGGGCAGGAGTTCCAGGAGCCCGGCCACGATTCCTACTTCTCCCCGGTGCCCTGCCCGGAGGCCGGGCGGGCCCGGGGGCCTTCGCCGCGGGCGGCGGGCGGCTTCCGCGGCGGAGACGAGCCTCTCTGGGGCCCGGGAGGTCGGCCCTGGGTCGACCTGGCGCCGGGGCTCGGGCTCCGGAAGTCCGTATGAGGTTTTTGAAACGGGCCTTGCCCGGGCCTTCGCTCCAGGAGGGCGGACACTTTCGGCGGTTGCCCCCGGTGGCTGGGCCGGGTGCCGCATCTACAATATTGCCAGGAAAGGTTCGCGGAGATTTTCGGGGACACGGATTTCGGGACCCTGGATGCCCATCTTGGGTTCCAGGAGGTCGGACGGAGGAACCTCCGGGGCCGGACCGTGCTGCAGGAGGGGGTCAAAACCGAGTTTGGCTCCATGTCGACTGGAGCCCCGGCCCGGGGGGCGGGCCGGGCGGGCAGGCCGGGCGAGAGTTCCAGGAACCCGGCCGCGATTCCGGCTTCGACCCGGTCGACTGCACGGCGGGCGTGCAGGCCGGGGGGCGACTCGCAGGGGCCCTTCCAGGCTGCGGGGCCCAGCGGTTGGAGCCCGGCTACCCCGGCGAGGGGCGGAAGAACCTGCACGGCGCGGCGGGAGAACCCGGCATGCTTCCGCGTGGCAGGCCGGGCAGGAGTTCCAGGAGCCCGGCCACGATTCCTACTTCTCCCCGGTGCCCTGCCCGGAGGCCGGGCGGGCCCGGGGGCCTTCGCGGGCCTTCGCCGCGGGCGGCGGGCGGCTTCCGCGGCGGAGACGAGCCTCTCTGGGGCCCGGGAGGTCGGCCCTGGGTCGACCTGGCGCCGGGGCTCGGGCTCCGGAAGTCCGTATGAGGTTTTTGAAACGGGCCTTGCCCGGGCCTTCGCTCCAGGAGGGCGGACACTTTCGGCGGTTGCCCCCGGTGGCTGGGCCGGGTGCCGCATCTACAATATTGCCAGGAAAGGTTCGCGGAGATTTTCGGGGACACGGATTTCGGGACCCTGGATGCCCATCTTGGGTTCCAGGAGGTCGGACGGAGGAACCTCCGGGGCCGGACCGTGCTGCAGGAGGGGGTCAAAACCGAGTTTGGCTCCATGTCGACTGGAGCCCCGGCCCGGGGGGCGGGCCGGGCGGGCAGGCCGGGCGAGAGTTCCAGGAACCCGGCCGCGATTCCGGCTTCGACCCGGTCGACTGCACGGCGGGCGTGCAGGCCGGGGGGCGACTCGCAGGGGCCCTTCCACGCTGCGGGGCCCAGCGGTTGGAGCCCGGCTACCCCGGCGAGGGGCGGAAGAACCTGCACGGCGCGGCGGGAGAACCCGGCATGCTTCCGCGTGGCAGGCCGGGCAGGAGTTCCAGGAGCCCGGCCACGATTCCTACTTCTCCCCGGTGCCCTGCCCGGAGGCCGGGCGGGCCCGGGGGCCTTCGCCGCGGGCGGCGGGCGGCTTCCGCGGCGGAGACGAGCCTCTCTGGGGCCCGGGAGGTCGGCCCTGGGTCGACCTGGCGCCGGGGCTCGGGCTCCGGAAGTCCGTATGAGGTTTTTGAAACGGGCCTTGCCCGGGCCTTCGCTCCAGGAGGGCGGACACTTTCGGCGGTTGCCCCCGGTGGCTGGGCCGGGTGCCGCATCTACAATATTGCCAGGAAAGGTTCGCGGAGATTTTCGGGGACACGGATTTCGGGACCCTGGATGCCCATCTTGGGTTCCAGGAGGTCGGACGGAGGAACCTCCGGGGCCGGACCGTGCTGCAGGAGGGGGTCAAAACCGAGTTTGGCTCCAAGTCGACTGGAGCCCCGGCCCGGGGGGCGGGCCGGGCGGGCAGGCCGGGCGAGAGTTCCAGGAACCCGGCCGCGATTCCGGCTTCGACCCGGTCGACTGCACGGCGGGCGTGCAGGCCGGGGGGCGACTCGCAGGGGCCCTTCCACGCTGCGGGGCCCAGCGGTTGGAGCCCGGCTACCCCGGCGAGGGGCGGAAGAACCTGCACGGCGCGGCGGGAGAACCCGGCATGCTTCCGCGTGGCAGGCCGGGCAGGAGTTCCAGGAGCCCGGCCACGATTCCTACTTCTCCCCGGTGCCCTGCCCGGAGGCCGGGCGGGCCCGGGGGCCTTCGGCGCGGGCGGCGGGCGGCTTCCGCGGCGGAGACGAGCTTCTCTGGGGCCCGGGAGGTCGGCCCTGGGTCGACCTGGCGCCGGGGCTCGGGCTCCGGAAGTCCGTATGAGGTTTTTGAAACGGGCCTTGCCCGGGCCTTCGCTCCAGGAGGGCGGACACTTTCGGCGGTTGCCCCCGGTGGCTGGGCCGGGTGCCGCATCTACAATATTGCCAGGAAAGGTTCGCGGAGATTTTCGGGGACACGGATTTCGGGACCCTGGATGCCCATCTTGGGTTCCAGGAGGTCGGACGGAGGAACCTCCGGGGCCGGACCGTGCTGCAGGAGGGGGTCAAAACCGAGTTTGGCT
>NW_026775385.1:7500-12500 GCF_030867095.1 Alligator mississippiensis | reverse complement strand
GGCATCCATGGGGTTGACCTGGGGAGCCTAAATGCCCCTAGGAATACGTGGGGTGGAGCTGGGGAGCGGAAAAGCCCCTAGGAATACTTGGGGTGGAGCTGGGGAGCGAAAATCCCCATAGGAATACATGGGGTGGAGCTGGGGAGCGAAAAAGCCCCTAGGAATACATGGGGTTGACCTGGGGACCGAGAAAGCCCATAGGAACACATGGGGTTGACCTGGGGACCGAAAAAGCCCATAGCAACACATGGGGCTGACCTGGGGACCGAAAGAGCCCATCGGCATCCATGGGGGGGAGCTGGGGAGCGGAAAAGCCCCTAGGAATACATGGGGTGGAGCTGGGGAGCGAAAAAACCCCTAGGAATACTTGGGGGGGAGCTGGGGAGCGAAAAAGCCCTTAGGAATACATGGGGGGGGAGCTGGGGAGCGGAAAAGCCCCTAGGAATACATGGGGTGGAGCTGGGGAGCGAAAAAACCCCTAGGAATACTTGGGGTGGAGCTGGGGACCGAAAAAGCCCTTAGGAATACATGGGGGGGGAGCTGGGGAGCGAAAAAGCCCCTAGGAATACTTGGGGTTGACCTGGGGACTGAAAATCCCCATAGGAATAAATGGGGTGGAGCTGGGGAGCGAAAAAGCCCCTAGGAATACTTGGGGTGGAGCTGGGGACCGAAAAAGCCCATAGGCATCCATGGGGTTGACCTGGGGAGCGAAAATCCCGATAGGCATCCATGGGGTTGACCTGGGGAGCGAAAATCCCCATAGGCATACGTGGGGTTGACCTGGTGCCCGCCCCCCCCACGGAAGTCCGTATGAGGTTTTTGAAACGGGCCTTGCCCGGGCCTTCGATCCAGGAGGGCGGACACTTTCGGCGGTTCGTCCCGGTGGCTGGGCCGGGTGCCGCATCTACAATATAGCCAAGAAACGTTCGCGGAGATTTTCGAGAACACGTTTTTAAGGACCCTCAATGCCCATGTTCGGTTCCAGAAAGCCGGTCAGAGGGATCTTCGGGGCAGAACCCTGCCGTGCTGAGGGGCCAAACCCGAGTTTGGAGCCAGGTCAACGGGGAAAACCGGAAAAGGGCCGGAGAAGGCGGTCAGGCCGGGCGAGAGTTCCAGGAGCTCGGCCACAATTCCGATCTCGTCCCGGTCAAGGGCTCCGTGGAAGGGCAGCCCGGGGGGCGGGTCCAAGGGCCCCGGCAGGGACCCGGGCCTCCGGGGTCGGAGCCGAGGCACCCCGCCGAGGGGTGGTCGTCCCGGGCCAAGGCGGCGGGAGCCCGGGCAGGACTCCGCGGGGCAGGCCGGGCGGGAGTTCCAGGAGCCCGGCCGCGATTCCGACTTCTCCCCGGTGCCCTGCCCGGAGGCCGGGCAGGTCCGGGGGCCTTCGGCGCGGGCGGCGGGATGCTCCCGCGGGGGAGACGAGCCGTGCTGGGCCCCGGGAGGGAGGCCCGGGGTCGACCTGGCGCCGGGGCTCCGGCCCTGGAAGTCCCGATGAGGTTTTTCAAACGGGCCGTGCCCGGGCCTTCGCTCCAGGAGGGCGGACACTTTCGGCGGTTGCCCCCGGTGGCTGGGCCGGGTGCCGCATCTACAATATTGCCAGGAAAGGTCCGCGGAGATTTTCGGGGACACGCTTTTCGGGACCCTAGTTGCCCATCTTGGGTTCCAGGAGGTCGGGCAGGGGTACCTCCGGGACCGGACCGTGCTGCAGGAGGGGGTCAACCCCGGGTTTGGCTCCATGTCGACTGGAGCTCCGGCCCAGGGGCGGGTCCGGGCGAGAGTTCCAGGAACCCGGCCGCGATTCCGGCTTCTCCCCGGTGCCCTGCCCGGAGGCCGGGCAGGTCCGGGGGCCTTCGGCGCGGGCGGCGGGCTGCTCCCGCGGGGGAGACGAGCCTCTCTGGGGCCCGGGAGGTTGGCCCTGGGTCGACCTGGCGCCGGGGCTCGGGCTCCGGAAGTCCGTATGAGGTTTTTCAAACGGGCCGTGCCCGGGCCTTCGCTCCAGGAGGGCGGACACTTTCGGCGGTTCGTCCCGGTGGCTGGGCCGGGTGCCGCATCTACAATATTGCCGAGAAAGGTCCGCGGAGATTTTCGGGGACACGGTTTCCGGGACCCTAGATGCCCATCTTGGGTTCCAGGAGCTCGGACGGAGGAACCTCCGGGGCCGGACCGTGCTGCAGGAGGGGTTCAACCGCGAGTTTGGCTCCATGTCGACTGGAGCTCCGGCCCAGGGGCGGGCCGAGCGGCTTGGCCGGGCGAGAGTTCCAGGAGCCCGGCCGCGATTCCGGCTTCTCCCCGGTGCCCTGCCCGGAGGCCGGGCGGGTCCGGGGGCCTTCGGCGCGGGCAGCGGGCTGCTCCCGCGGGGGAGACGAGCCGCCCTAACGCCCGGGAGGGAGGCCCGGGGTCGACCTGGCTCCCGAGCTCCGGCCCTGGAAGTCCGTATGAGGATTTTCAAACGGGCCGTGCCCGGGCCTTCGCTCCAGGAGGCCGGACACTTTCGGCGGTTGCTCCCGGCGGCTGGGCCGGGTGCCGCATCTACAATATTGCCGAGAAAGGTCCGCGGAGATTTTCGGGGACACGGGTTTCGGGACCCTAGATGCCCATCTTGGGTTCCAGGAGCTCGGACGGAGGAACCTCCGGGGCCGGACCGTGCTGCAGGAGAGGTTCAACCGCGAGTTTGGCTCCATGTCGACTGGAGCTCCGGCCCAGGGGCGGGCCGAGCGGCTTGGCCGGGCGAGAGTTCCAGGAGCCCGGCCGCGATTCCGGCTTCTCCCCGGTGCCCTGCCCGGAGGCCGGGCAGGTCCGGGGGCCTTCGGCGAGGGCGGCGGGCTGCTCCCGCGGGGGAGACGAGCCGTGCTGGGCCCCGGGAGGGAGGCCCGCGGTCGACCTGGCGCCGGGGCTCCGGCCCTGGAAGTCCGTATGAGGTTTTTCAAACGGGCCTTGCCCGGGCCTTCGCTCCAGGAGGCCGGACACTTTCGGCGGTTCGTCCCGGTGGCTGGGCCGGGTGCCGCATCTGCAATATTGCCAGGAAAGGTTCGCGGAGATTTTCGAGGACACGGGTTTCGGGACCCTAGATGCCCATCTTGGGTTCCAGGAGCTCGGACGGAGGAACCTCCGGGGCCGGACCGTGCTGCAGGCGAGGGTCAACCCCGAGTTTGGCTCCATGTCGACTGGCGCTCCGGCCCGGGGGGCGGGCCGGGCGGGCAGGCCGGGCGAGAGTTCCAGGAACCCGGCCGCGATTCCGGCTTCGACCCGGTCGACTGCACGGCGGGCGTGCAGGCCGGCGGCGACTCCCAGGGCCCCTTCCAGGCTGCGGGGCCCAGCGGTTGGAGCCCGGCTACCCCGGCGAGGGGCGGAAGAACCTGCACGGCGCGGCCGGAGAACCCGGCATGCATGCGCGGGGCAGGCCGGGCAGGAGTTCCAGGAGCCCGGCCACGATTCCTACTTCTCCCCGGTGCCCTGCCCGGAGGCCGGGCGGGCCCGGGGGCCTTCGGCGCGGGCGGCGGGCGGCTTCCGCGGCGGAGACGAGCCTCTCTGGGGCCCGGGAGGTCGGCCCTGGGTCGACCTGGCGCCGGGGCTCGGGCTCCGGAAGTCCGTATGAGGTTTTTGAAACGGGCCTTGCCCGGGCCTTCGCTCCAGGAGGGCGGACACTTTCGGCGGTTGCCCCCGGTGGCTGGGCCGGGTGCCGCATCTACAATATTGCCAGGAAAGGTTCGCGGAGATTTTCGGGGACACGGATTTCGGGACCCTAGATGCCCATCTTGGGTTCCAGGAGGTCGGACGGAGGAACCTCCGGGGCCGGACCGTGCTGCAGGAGGGGGTCAAAACCGAGTTTGGCTCCAAGTCGACTGGAGCCCCGGCCCGGGGGGCGGGCCGGGCGGGCAGGCCGGGCGAGAGTTCCAGGAACCCGGCCGCGATTCCGGCTTCGACCCGGTCGACTGCACGGCGGGCGTGCAGGCCGGGGGGCGACTCGCAGGGGCCCTTCCAGGCTGCGGGGCCCAGCGGTTGGAGCCCGGCTACCCCGGCGAGGGGCGGAAGAACCTGCACGGCGCGGCGGGAGAACCCGGCATGCTTCCGCGTGGCAGGCCGGGCAGGAGTTCCAGGAGCCCGGCCACGATTCCTACTTCTCCCCGGTGCCCTGCCCGGAGGCCGGGCGGGCCCGGGGGCCTTCGCCGCGGGCGGCGGGCGGCTTCCGCGGCGGAGACGAGCCTCTCTGGGGCCCGGGAGGTCGGCCCTGGGTCGACCTGGCGCCGGGGCTCGGGCTCCGGAAGTCCGTATGAGGTTTTTGAAACGGGCCTTGCCCGGGCCTTCGCTCCAGGAGGGCGGACACTTTCGGCGGTTGCCCCCGGTGGCTGGGCCGGGTGCCGCATCTACAATATTGCCAGGAAAGGTTCGCGGAGATTTTCGGGGACACGGATTTCGGGACCCTGGATGCCCATCTTGGGTTCCAGGAGGTCGGACGGAGGAACCTCCGGGGCCGGACCGTGCTGCAGGAGGGGGTCAAAACCGAGTTTGGCTCCATGTCGACTGGAGCCCCGGCCCGGGGGGCGGGCCGGGCGGGCAGGCCGGGCGAGAGTTCCAGGAACCCGGCCGCGATTCCGGCTTCGACCCGGTCGACTGCACGGCGGGCGTGCAGGCCGGGGGGCGACTCGCAGGGGCCCTTCCACGCTGCGGGGCCCAGCGGTTGGAGCCCGGCTACCCCGGCGAGGGGCGGAAGAACCTGCACGGCGCGGCGGGAGAACCCGGCATGCTTCCGCGTGGCAGGCCGGGCAGGAGTTCCAGGAGCCCGGCCACGATTCCTACTTCTCCCCGGTGCCCTGCCCGGAGGCCGGGCGGGCCCGGGGGCCTTCGCCGCGGGCGGCGGGCGGCTTCCGCGGCGGAGACGAGCCTCTCTGGGGCCCGGGAGGTCGGCCCTGGGTCGACCTGGCGCCGGGGCTCGGGCTCCGGAAGTCCGTATGAGGTTTTTGAAACGGGCCTTGCCCGGGCCTTCGCTCCAGGAGGGCGGACAC
>NW_026775385.1:0-2500 GCF_030867095.1 Alligator mississippiensis | reverse complement strand
GGAAGGCGCTGGCCATGGCGGTGAGTCCTGGCCGCTGCCCTCCGGGTGGATGCTTCTCCCCCCTCGTGGGTTCGCGGAGCCGGCTGGAGGGTGCCGGGCTCAGCTCCACGTCCCCCTCCGGCGCCTGTCCCTCGTTCTCCCGTCCGCGGGGGGCGAGGCGGCGTCCGGAAGGGGGGGTTGGGACCACCTGGAGTTCGGAACCGTTTCCCTCACCCCTGGTTACCAGGTACCTAGCGCTCCGTCCCCTCGCCTCGCTCCGCTCCGCGGGGCAGGCGGGCGGCGGCTGGGCGGAGGTTCAAAGACTCGTGCGTCCCGCGGGGTCCGCGCGGGCGGCTACGGGAGGTCGGCCGAGGGAGGGCGGGCACGTGCGCACGTGCCCGCGCCCTCGGCGCTCCCTGCCCGCCCGGCCCCCGGGACGGAGAGGGGTTCCACCCTGCCTCCCTCTCCGCAGAGGGGTTGCGGAAGGCCGTTGCCCGCGGGCTGCGGCTCCCTCGCCTCCCGTCGTCCCGTTGCCCGGCCCGTCCCTCCAAGCCCCCCATCCTATCGCCGTCACCCCCGCCGCACCTCCGGGTGGGGCGAGGGCCGGCCACGGGGAGTGGAAGAGGCGCACGGTCCCGGGCGCGGGGGGCGGGCGCGCGCTGCGGAGCCGTTGGAGCCCGCGGCACGGCCGGCCGTGCTCCCCCCCTCTGAGCCGAGCGCCTGGACCGACCCCGCAGCGGAGGGCTCGCCTCCGCGGCCACGGCCCTCCCTGCGGGTTGTTAAACCTCTCTCTTGTGTTTGGTCGATCGGTAGGGCTCCCGCCGAGGGAAGGCGGTGGGGCTCCCCGGCCGGGCAGGAACGCCTCCCCTCCCCGCACGTGGCGGCGGCGGGGGAGGAAGGCCGGCTCGGGGCCCCTGTCCCGACCTCGTGCGGACCCAGGAGCCCGCCCTCCCTCTGGCTTGGCTTCTGCCACGGGGCGAGGTGACATACCATGGAAAAAAAGCCTGTGAAAACTGTGACAACTCTTAGCGGTGGATCACTCGGCTCGTGCGTCGATGAAGAACGCAGCTAGCTGCGAGAATTAATGTGAATTGCAGGACACATTGATCATCGACACTTCGAACGCACTTGCGGCCCCGGGTTCCTCCCGGGGCTACGCCTGTCTGAGCGTCGCTTGAAGGTCAATCGCCCGCGCGGTGCGTGTGGGGCCGGTGGCTCTGGCCGTCCGGTCCCCGCCGCCGCCGGGCGCGGCTGGGGTGCCTCGCAGGCAACCCGGGGTCCCTCGGGCCCGCTGCCGCTTGCCCGCTCGGTGGCAAGCGGGGCGGCCCGAGCCCCCGGAACGCCTTCGTCCCCCTAAGGTCAGACACGATGCCCCGGAGCGCCCGCTTCGGGGAGCTCGTCCCGCTCGTGGAGGACCGTCGCGGCGGTCCGACCCGCGCTTCGGCCGGGTCGGCCGCGCGGCGCCCGCTCCCGGGGTGCCAGGGGGAGCCGGGCCCGCCCCGTGCGGCTGTCTGTGGTGACACGGCTGCCCGCGGGGGACTCGGGCCCGCGCTCCTACCCCCCGGGAACGACGCGTGCCTGCGGGCGCGCGGGCGGCGGAGGGCCTCGGCGAGGGGGTGCGGCAAGGAAGGGAGCACGCGGTGGGGTTCGGACGCTCGGCCGGCGGGCGGGCGAGCGTGGCGGGCAGGCGGCGGGCGGGCGTGGGCGGCCGGGGCCTTCGGGTTCCGGGCGCCTGGCGCCTCCCGCCTCTGCCTCCACCTCTGCCCGTCCGGCGACCGGGGCTGTGCGCTCCCCCGCCGCCTCTGCTGCCTTCCCTCTGCCGGGCCCCTGCCGCCCGTCCCCCCCTCCGGCCGTGTGCCCCTGGGCCTCCGCGCCGAGGGCGCCGCCTGTGGCTGCTCCTCCCACTCAGGGCCGTTCTCCCCCCCCTCGCTCCTGTTCGTCGGGCCTCCTCCGGGGCAGTTTGCGCTCGCCCGCGGCCGCGGCGGGCAGGGCTGACGGGTGCGGCGCGTGGAGTGCCGAGAGGCCGGGCCGGCGCCTGTCCCTCTCGGCCGCCCCGCCGTCCGGCAGCCCTCCCCCGTGCCCGGGCCCTCCCATCCGACTGCGACCTCAGATCAGACGTGGCGACCCGCTGAATTTAAGCATATTAGTCAGCGGAGGAAAAGAAACTAACCAGGATTCCCTCAGTAACGGCGAGTGAACAGGGAAGAGCCCAGCGCCGAATCCCCGTCCCGCGGTGGGGCGCGGGAAATGTGGCGTACAGAAGACCCACTCCCCGGTGCCGCTCTCGGGGGGCCCAAGTCCTTCTGATCGAGGCACAGCCCGTGGACGGTGTGAGGCCGGTAGCGGCCCCCGGCGCGCCGGGACCGGGTCTTCTCGGAGTCGGGTTGCTTGGGAATGCAGCCCAAAGCGGGTGGTAAACTCCATCTAAGGCTAAATACCGGCACGAGACCGATAGTCAACAAGTACCGTAAGGGAAAGTTGAAAAGAACTTTGAAGAGAGAGTTCAAGAGGGCGTGAAACC
>NW_026775384.1:25000-30000 GCF_030867095.1 Alligator mississippiensis | reverse complement strand
CAGGAAAGGTCCGCGGAGATTTTCGGGGACACGCTTTTCGGGACCCTAGTTGCCCATCTTGGGTTCCAGGAGGTCGGGCAGGGGTACCTCCGGGACCGGACCGTGCTGCAGGAGGGGGTCAACCCCGGGTTTGGCTCCATGTCGACTGGAGCTCCGGCCCAGGGGCGGGCCGGGCGAGAGTTCCAGGAACCCGGCCGCGATTCCGGCTTCTCCCCGGTGCCCTGCCCGGAGGCCGGGCAGGTCCGGGGGCCTTCGGCGCGGGCGGCGGGCTGCTCCCGCGGGGGAGACGAGCCTCTCTGGGGCCCGGGAGGTTGGCCCTGGGTCGACCTGGCGCCGGGGCTCGGGCTCCGGAAGTCCGTATGAGGTTTTTCAAACGGGCCGTGCCCGGGCCTTCGCTCCAGGAGGGCGGACACTTTCGGCGGTTCGTCCCGGTGGCTGGGCCGGGTGCCGCATCTACAATATTGCCGAGAAAGGTCCGCGGAGATTTTCGGGGACACGGTTTCCGGGACCCTAGATGCCCATCTTGGGTTCCAGGAGCTCGGACGGAGGAACCTCCGGGGCCGGACCGTGCTGCAGGAGGGGTTCAACCGCGAGTTTGGCTCCATGTCGACTGGAGCTCCGGCCCAGGGGCGGGCCGAGCGGCTTGGCCGGGCGAGAGTTCCAGGAGCCCGGCCGCGATTCCGGCTTCTCCCCGGTGCCCTGCCCGGAGGCCGGGCGGGTCCGGGGGCCTTCGGCGCGGGCAGCGGGCTGCTCCCGCGGGGGAGACGAGCCGCCCTAACGCCCGGGAGGGAGGCCCGGGGTCGACCTGGCTCCCGAGCTCCGGCCCTGGAAGTCCGTATGAGGATTTTCAAACGGGCCGTGCCCGGGCCTTCGCTCCAGGAGGCCGGACACTTTCGGCGGTTGCTCCCGGCGGCTGGGCCGGGTGCCGCATCTACAATATTGCCGAGAAAGGTCCGCGGAGATTTTCGGGGACACGGGTTTCGGGACCCTAGATGCCCATCTTGGGTTCCAGGAGCTCGGACGGAGGAACCTCCGGGGCCGGACCGTGCTGCAGGAGAGGTTCAACCGCGAGTTTGGCTCCATGTCGACTGGAGCTCCGGCCCAGGGGCGGGCCGAGCGGCTTGGCCGGGCGAGAGTTCCAGGAGCCCGGCCGCGATTCCGGCTTCTCCCCGGTGCCCTGCCCGGAGGCCGGGCAGGTCCGGGGGCCTTCGGCGAGGGCGGCGGGCTGCTCCCGCGGGGGAGACGAGCCGTGCTGGGCCCCGGGAGGGAGGCCCGCGGTCGACCTGGCGCCGGGGCTCCGGCCCTGGAAGTCCGTATGAGGTTTTTCAAACGGGCCTTGCCCGGGCCTTCGCTCCAGGAGGCCGGACACTTTCGGCGGTTCGTCCCGGTGGCTGGGCCGGGTGCCGCATCTGCAATATTGCCAGGAAAGGTTCGCGGAGATTTTCGAGGACACGGGTTTCGGGACCCTAGATGCCCATCTTGGGTTCCAGGAGCTCGGACGGAGGAACCTCCGGGGCCGGACCGTGCTGCAGGCGAGGGTCAACCCCGAGTTTGGCTCCATGTCGACTGGCGCTCCGGCCCGGGGGGCGGGCCGGGCGGGCAGGCCGGGCGAGAGTTCCAGGAACCCGGCCGCGATTCCGGCTTCGACCCGGTCGACTGCACGGCGGGCGTGCAGGCCGGCGGCGACTCCCAGGGCCCCTTCCAGGCTGCGGGGCCCAGCGGTTGGAGCCCGGCTACCCCGGCGAGGGGCGGAAGAACCTGCACGGCGCGGCCGGAGAACCCGGCATGCATGCGCGGGGCAGGCCGGGCAGGAGTTCCAGGAGCCCGGCCACGATTCCTACTTCTCCCCGGTGCCCTGCCCGGAGGCCGGGCGGGCCCGGGGGCCTTCGGCGCGGGCGGCGGGCGGCTTCCGCGGCGGAGACGAGCCTCTCTGGGGCCCGGGAGGTCGGCCCTGGGTCGACCTGGCGCCGGGGCTCGGGCTCCGGAAGTCCGTATGAGGTTTTTGAAACGGGCCTTGCCCGGGCCTTCGCTCCAGGAGGGCGGACACTTTCGGCGGTTGCCCCCGGTGGCTGGGCCGGGTGCCGCATCTACAATATTGCCAGGAAAGGTTCGCGGAGATTTTCGGGGACACGGATTTCGGGACCCTAGATGCCCATCTTGGGTTCCAGGAGGTCGGACGGAGGAACCTCCGGGGCCGGACCGTGCTGCAGGAGGGGGTCAAAACCGAGTTTGGCTCCAAGTCGACTGGAGCCCCGGCCCGGGGGGCGGGCCGGGCGGGCAGGCCGGGCGAGAGTTCCAGGAACCCGGCCGCGATTCCGGCTTCGACCCGGTCGACTGCACGGCGGGCGTGCAGGCCGGGGGGCGACTCGCAGGGGCCCTTCCAGGCTGCGGGGCCCAGCGGTTGGAGCCCGGCTACCCCGGCGAGGGGCGGAAGAACCTGCACGGCGCGGCGGGAGAACCCGGCATGCTTCCGCGTGGCAGGCCGGGCAGGAGTTCCAGGAGCCCGGCCACGATTCCTACTTCTCCCCGGTGCCCTGCCCGGAGGCCGGGCGGGCCCGGGGGCCTTCGCCGCGGGCGGCGGGCGGCTTCCGCGGCGGAGACGAGCCTCTCTGGGGCCCGGGAGGTCGGCCCTGGGTCGACCTGGCGCCGGGGCTCGGGCTCCGGAAGTCCGTATGAGGTTTTTGAAACGGGCCTTGCCCGGGCCTTCGCTCCAGGAGGGCGGACACTTTCGGCGGTTGCCCCCGGTGGCTGGGCCGGGTGCCGCATCTACAATATTGCCAGGAAAGGTTCGCGGAGATTTTCGGGGACACGGATTTCGGGACCCTGGATGCCCATCTTGGGTTCCAGGAGGTCGGACGGAGGAACCTCCGGGGCCGGACCGTGCTGCAGGAGGGGGTCAAAACCGAGTTTGGCTCCATGTCGACTGGAGCCCCGGCCCGGGGGGCGGGCCGGGCGGGCAGGCCGGGCGAGAGTTCCAGGAACCCGGCCGCGATTCCGGCTTCGACCCGGTCGACTGCACGGCGGGCGTGCAGGCCGGGGGGCGACTCGCAGGGGCCCTTCCACGCTGCGGGGCCCAGCGGTTGGAGCCCGGCTACCCCGGCGAGGGGCGGAAGAACCTGCACGGCGCGGCGGGAGAACCCGGCATGCTTCCGCGGGGCAGGCCGGGCAGGAGTTCCAGGAGCCCGGCCACGATTCCTACTTCTCCCCGGTGCCCTGCCCGGAGGCCGGGCGGGCCCGGGGGCCTTCGCCGCGGGCGGCGGGCGGCTTCCGCGGCGGAGACGAGCCTCTCTGGGGCCCGGGAGGTCGGCCCTGGGTCGACCTGGCGCCGGGGCTCGGGCTCCGGAAGTCCGTATGAGGTTTTTGAAACGGGCCTTGCCCGGGCCTTCGCTCCAGGAGGGCGGACACTTTCGGCGGTTGCCCCCGGTGGCTGGGCCGGGTGCCGCATCTACAATATTGCCAGGAAAGGTTCGCGGAGATTTTCGGGGACACGGATTTCGGGACCCTGGATGCCCATCTTGGGTTCCAGGAGGTCGGACGGAGGAACCTCCGGGGCCGGACCGTGCTGCAGGAGGGGGTCAAAACCGAGTTTGGCTCCAAGTCGACTGGAGCCCCGGCCCGGGGGGCGGGCCGGGCGGGCAGGCCGGGCGAGAGTTCCAGGAACCCGGCCGCGATTCCGGCTTCGACCCGGTCGACTGCACGGCGGGCGTGCAGGCCGGGGGGCGACTCGCAGGGGCCCTTCCAGGCTGCGGGGCCCAGCGGTTGGAGCCCGGCTACCCCGGCGAGGGGCGGAAGAACCTGCACGGCGCGGCGGGAGAACCCGGCATGCTTCCGCGGGGCAGGCCGGGCAGGAGTTCCAGGAGCCCGGCCACGATTCCTACTTCTCCCCGGTGCCCTGCGCGGAGGCCGGGCGGGCCCGGGGGCCTTCGGCGCGGGCATCAGGCGGCTTCCGCGGCGGAGACGTGCCTCTCTGGGGCCCGGGAGGTCGGCCCTGGGTCGACCTGGCGCCCGGGCTCGCGCTCCGGAAGTCCGTATGAGGTTTTTCAAACGGGCCTTGCCCGGGCCTTCGCTCCAGGAGGGCGGACACTTTCGGCGGTTGGCCCCGGTGGCTGGGCCGGGTGCCGCATCTACAATATTGCCAAGAAAGGTTCGCGGAGATTTTGGGGGACTCGGTTTTCAGGACCCTAAATGCCCATGTTCGGTTCCAGAAAGTCGGTCAGAGGAACCTCCGGGGCAAAAGAACCGTGCCGCGCTGCCTTGTCAACCGAGCGTGGAGGCAGCGTGCCCCGATCCGGCGGGCCTGGCCGTGCGAGAGTTCCAGGCTCTGGCCCGCGATTCCGGCTCCCGCCCCCCCCCCCGGTGATGGGCTCGGAGGTCGGGCAGGCAGCGGTGCTTGCTTCCCCAGGAGTGGCGGGGCTCTCCTGACGGGGAACCGGGAGGACCTGGTGTCCGCCGTGGGACTTGGAAAACTTCTGCTCGGTTGCGTTGGGAGCGGTTAACGTGGGAGCTCCGGCCGGGAGCGGCCCGGCGGGCCAGGCCGGGGGAGAGTTCCAGGAGACCGGCCACCGCTCCGGTTTCGCCCCGGTGACCTGCCGCCCTCCCTTACGGCGTTCAGGGCAAGCCGGGGGCGCTTCCTCGGGAGCGGCGGGCTTCTCCTGCCAGAGAGCCGTGTTGACCTGGTGTCCGGCGTGGGACTTAGAAAAAAATTTCGCTGCTGGGGGGCGAGCGGTTGACCTGGGCCCGCCGGAGAGGCCTGGAAGTCCGTATGAGGTTTTTGAAATGGGCTTTGTCCGACCCTTCGATCCAGGAGGGCGGACACTTTTGGTGGTTTGCCCCGGTGGCTGGGCCGGGTGCCACATCTACAATATTGCCAAGAAAGGTTCGCGGAGATTTTCGGGGACACGTTTTTCAGGACCCTAAATGCCCATCTTCGGTTCCAGAAGGTCGGTCGGAGGAACCTCCGGGGCAAAAGAACCGTGCTGCTGCACCCGCGGGTCAAAGAC
>NW_026775384.1:10000-12500 GCF_030867095.1 Alligator mississippiensis | reverse complement strand
ACACGGTTTCCGGGACCCTAGATGCCCATCTTGGGTTCCAGGAGCTCGGACGGAGGAACCTCCGGGGCCGGACCGTGCTGCAGGAGGGGTTCAACCGCGAGTTTGGCTCCATGTCGACTGGAGCTCCGGCCCAGGGGCGGGCCGAGCGGCTTGGCCGGGCGAGAGTTCCAGGAGCCCGGCCGCGATTCCGGCTTCTCCCCGGTGCCCTGCCCGGAGGCCGGGCGGGTCCGGGGGCCTTCGGCGCGGGCAGCGGGCTGCTCCCGCGGGGGAGACGAGCCGCCCTAACGCCCGGGAGGGAGGCCCGGGGTCGACCTGGCTCCCGAGCTCCGGCCCTGGAAGTCCGTATGAGGATTTTCAAACGGGCCGTGCCCGGGCCTTCGCTCCAGGAGGCCGGACACTTTCGGCGGTTGCTCCCGGCGGCTGGGCCGGGTGCCGCATCTACAATATTGCCGAGAAAGGTCCGCGGAGATTTTCGGGGACACGGGTTTCGGGACCCTAGATGCCCATCTTGGGTTCCAGGAGCTCGGACGGAGGAACCTCCGGGGCCGGACCGTGCTGCAGGAGAGGTTCAACCGCGAGTTTGGCTCCATGTCGACTGGAGCTCCGGCCCAGGGGCGGGCCGAGCGGCTTGGCCGGGCGAGAGTTCCAGGAGCCCGGCCGCGATTCCGGCTTCTCCCCGGTGCCCTGCCCGGAGGCCGGGCAGGTCCGGGGGCCTTCGGCGAGGGCGGCGGGCTGCTCCCGCGGGGGAGACGAGCCGTGCTGGGCCCCGGGAGGGAGGCCCGCGGTCGACCTGGCGCCGGGGCTCCGGCCCTGGAAGTCCGTATGAGGTTTTTCAAACGGGCCTTGCCCGGGCCTTCGCTCCAGGAGGCCGGACACTTTCGGCGGTTCGTCCCGGTGGCTGGGCCGGGTGCCGCATCTGCAATATTGCCAGGAAAGGTTCGCGGAGATTTTCGAGGACACGGGTTTCGGGACCCTAGATGCCCATCTTGGGTTCCAGGAGCTCGGACGGAGGAACCTCCGGGGCCGGACCGTGCTGCAGGCGAGGGTCAACCCCGAGTTTGGCTCCATGTCGACTGGCGCTCCGGCCCGGGGGGCGGGCCGGGCGGGCAGGCCGGGCGAGAGTTCCAGGAACCCGGCCGCGATTCCGGCTTCGACCCGGTCGACTGCACGGCGGGCGTGCAGGCCGGCGGCGACTCCCAGGGCCCCTTCCAGGCTGCGGGGCCCAGCGGTTGGAGCCCGGCTACCCCGGCGAGGGGCGGAAGAACCTGCACGGCGCGGCCGGAGAACCCGGCATGCATGCGCGGGGCAGGCCGGGCAGGAGTTCCAGGAGCCCGGCCACGATTCCTACTTCTCCCCGGTGCCCTGCCCGGAGGCCGGGCGGGCCCGGGGGCCTTCGGCGCGGGCGGCGGGCGGCTTCCGCGGCGGAGACGAGCCTCTCTGGGGCCCGGGAGGTCGGCCCTGGGTCGACCTGGCGCCGGGGCTCGGGCTCCGGAAGTCCGTATGAGGTTTTTGAAACGGGCCTTGCCCGGGCCTTCGCTCCAGGAGGGCGGACACTTTCGGCGGTTGCCCCCGGTGGCTGGGCCGGGTGCCGCATCTACAATATTGCCAGGAAAGGTTCGCGGAGATTTTCGGGGACACGGATTTCGGGACCCTAGATGCCCATCTTGGGTTCCAGGAGGTCGGACGGAGGAACCTCCGGGGCCGGACCGTGCTGCAGGAGGGGGTCAAAACCGAGTTTGGCTCCAAGTCGACTGGAGCCCCGGCCCGGGGGGCGGGCCGGGCGGGCAGGCCGGGCGAGAGTTCCAGGAACCCGGCCGCGATTCCGGCTTCGACCCGGTCGACTGCACGGCGGGCGTGCAGGCCGGGGGGCGACTCGCAGGGGCCCTTCCAGGCTGCGGGGCCCAGCGGTTGGAGCCCGGCTACCCCGGCGAGGGGCGGAAGAACCTGCACGGCGCGGCGGGAGAACCCGGCATGCTTCCGCGTGGCAGGCCGGGCAGGAGTTCCAGGAGCCCGGCCACGATTCCTACTTCTCCCCGGTGCCCTGCCCGGAGGCCGGGCGGGCCCGGGGGCCTTCGCCGCGGGCGGCGGGCGGCTTCCGCGGCGGAGACGAGCCTCTCTGGGGCCCGGGAGGTCGGCCCTGGGTCGACCTGGCGCCGGGGCTCGGGCTCCGGAAGTCCGTATGAGGTTTTTGAAACGGGCCTTGCCCGGGCCTTCGCTCCAGGAGGGCGGACACTTTCGGCGGTTGCCCCCGGTGGCTGGGCCGGGTGCCGCATCTACAATATTGCCAGGAAAGGTTCGCGGAGATTTTCGGGGACACGGATTTCGGGACCCTGGATGCCCATCTTGGGTTCCAGGAGGTCGGACGGAGGAACCTCCGGGGCCGGACCGTGCTGCAGGAGGGGGTCAAAACCGAGTTTGGCTCCATGTCGACTGGAGCCCCGGCCCGGGGGGCGGGCCGGGCGGGCAGGCCGGGCGAGAGTTCCAGGAACCCGGCCGCGAT
>NW_026775383.1:0-36208 GCF_030867095.1 Alligator mississippiensis | reverse complement strand
CTGGGCATGACTTTTACATGTCCAGAACCTTGTGCAGTTGTATATGCCAGTCCAGAATGCCCTGTCTCCATCATCAGCTAGCTAGTACTAACTGTTTCAGGAAAATAAATACCCCAAAAATCCTCTGAAGTGGACACTTCAGGGATATTAGTTCCAGGAGAGTGATTCTCATTAAGAAAGTGAGAATTGCGTCCATTTAAGGACCTTGTTACGTGTTAATTCTGGGTGGCTCCTGGAGCTTTTAACCCCTGTTTTTTCTGCACATTAACACCTTTTAAGTATCTTAAAACACTCGTTATGTGGCTCAAAGTTATGCCACTCCAGGGCAGGATCATCTCTTGATTCATATAACCCAGCCTGTTCCATTTAGGCGTGGCCACTTCCCACAGGTGTGCCACTCAATCTGAAGGCGGAACTGCAAGCTAGCACTAACCCGATACGTGCAGCTCGCAGTAGAATCTGTAACAAAGCCCTAAGTTTAATACTTTATGGGTGCGTCTACATGAGATGATAACTGTGCAGTAGCCGAATAACACTGTGTAGTAGCTTGCCAGGCAAAAACTGTGCTAAAACGCTACTGTGCAGTAAGTGTCACTAAATAGCCATGCACCATCACTACTGCACAGTAGTGCGAGTTACTATGCATTGATTTAGTACTTGGTTAACCAAGTACTAAGCTTAATGCACAGTAACTACAGCACATTAATGAACATGTATCTCACAGTGGTGGAGGGCAAATACGAAAGGGAAAATTGTATGCCATAGAGGTTTGCTTTTTCCTTGAAGCATGAAAATTGATGCCCCCTCACAAAGCTCTTGTTTGTTCATCTAACAGTTGATCACATAAATGCCTAGTCATTTTTCAATCTTTCTCTGGGCCCACAGTAACTACCTACTTATTTATTTTGTATGCACAGCAGGTGAGCATTGAGTAAAAAGTCTCTATCACAGGTGTATTCACTCTGCCTCCTGGTACTTAAAATGTAAAATAAGATATATGAACATTGCCCACATAACACCCGTCTTTCATTAGAGGCCAGTCAGGCAGAGCATGTAGATGAAAAAATATGTAAGGTGAATATTTAAAGGTCACATTCTTGATTTAAACATAGGAGGAGCACTAGGGTCAGTAACACTTGCATCATGGTTTGTTCAGTCACCTAACAAGAGGCAGGAATCTTCCCTTGTAACAGAGGTACACAGACTTTGTGACAATGAGTCCCATGCTGGCAATTTTGCAGAGGCCAAAGGGTGGCATCTAATTTGCCTAGAAATTTACATAACTAGCAACTAAATACAAGCTACATAGCAACCAAATACAAACAGCCATTGTTGTTGGCATATGAGCCTCCCTTAATGAATGAAGAGAAGATTCTAACCTCGTTGATGCAAGAATTCCTACTCCTGTGTGCATGCACAGTATGTAGCACAATGATGTTCCTGTCTCAGCTGGGGGCTCCCTGCACTACCCTGATCTAGAAAAATAATTATTGCTCATAAAATTACTGTTTGGTTTGAATTCAACACGCTAAAATGCTACAGGAGCTCTGCTCGTCTCCGGTTTGTGTTTTCAGGTCTTGGCATGTACATGGTCCCTATGCTTTCCAGTACTGCAGACCTATAAGGGGGCCATGAAAGGCGCAAAATGACTCCCCTGGGTAATATCCTTTCTACAGAGGGGTCTTTGCCTGAGCTCGCCACATCTGGCATGGGATGAAGGAAGAAGAGAGCCTGCAAGAAGTGTTGCATCACAGAGGAAGGCCCTAGAGGGGGTGAATCTCTTCATCTTCTCCAGACCAGGGCAGCACATTATGTGGCAAGAGGTGACAAAGATTTAGAAAGTTGAAGAAGCGGATCTGAATTCAGGCTCTGAGTCTTCTGTATTGGTGGAATTTAGGAGCACCGCAGAGTGTGTGGAAATTCATCCACTGCATTCAGTTCACTATATCCCTCCAGCCAAAGAAATTTCCCTGACCAGGTCTGAAAGCATAGCACCTATATATACGATGAGCCTACTAGTCTGCTGCTGAGATGAAGGGAAATTGAAGGAGGGAAATTGCAAAGAGTGGTCTTAAAAGGCACACATGGAAAGCGCGAGGTACTGCTGCATAGTTCCTTGGAAAGAAAAGTATAAAATAACCAGCTCACAGCAGACCACCACTTCACTGAATGCTTCATCATGCTGGGGCTCAGCAGAAAGACAGTTGCACCAAATAAGCTCTGCTGAGCTCATCAGAGCTAGTGTACAGCATCCTTCAACCACACCTGGAGATAAGGCCCATACCAACTTTCACTGCTGTGATGAGCCCTTTCCAGGAGGGACTGCTTTTCTAAATGAATAGAAAATGTGAAAGCTGTGGATCACCCAGGAATGAGTTGTAGTTCATAGCAAGAAGCAGAACACTAAAGCAGCTCATGATAAATCAATGATAGGAAAGCTAAACCTTGAAGCGTGACTTAAAGCCAAACAGAAACGGGCAATTCTTATTTTTCTCTCTCTACTTATTTATGCCACACCCTTGAATGTAATATTAAATAGCCAGGATGCACGTTTATCTCAAACAGATGAGAAATTGCAAAAGCAAAGTTAATGTTTTCTAAATGAAGAGAAATGGGCCAAGAGGGGGGGCACATAAAAAGTGGAAACAGGGAGAGATTACCAAAGAGGAGTATACCTCCTCTGCTTGCGCTTGTAGGGAGGCAGTTAGACGGGCCAAAGCTACCATGGAGCTGAGCATGGCATCCCAAGTAAAGGATAACAAAAAATTGTTTTTTTTAGATATATAGGGAGTAAAAGGAAGGCCCAGGGAGGAATAGGACCCCTACTAAATGGGCAGAAGCAGTTGGTGACGGACAGGGGACACAAGGCTGAACTCCTCAACGAGTTCTTTGCCTCCGTGTTCCTAAGTGAGGGGCAAGACAAGTCTCTCACTGGGATTGTAGAGAGGCAGCAGCAAGGTGCCAGACTACCACGCGGAGACCCAGAGATGGTGCAGAGTCACTTGGAGGAACTGGATGCGTTTAAGTCGGCAGGCCTGGATGAGCTCCATCCGAGGGTACTGAAGGCACTGGCCAACGTCATTGCACAGCCACTGGCGGGAATATTTGAATGCTCGTGGCGCACGGGCCAGGTCCCAGAGGACTGGAAAAGGGCCAGTGTGGTCCCCATTTTCAAGAAGGGGAGGAAGGAGGACCTGGGCAACTATAGGCCAGTCAGTCTCACCTCCATCCTTGGCAAAGTCTTTGAAAAAATTATCAAGGCTCACATTTGCGAGAGCCCGGCAGGACAAATTATGCTGAGGGGAAACCAGCACAGGTTCGTAGCAGGCAGATCATGCCTGACTAATCTAGTCTCTTTTTATGACCAGGTTACAAAACACCTGGATGCGGGAGTAGGGGTGGATGTCGTATACTTAGACTTCAGGAAGGCCTTCGATACAGTATCCCACCCCATACTGGTGAACAAGTTAAAAGACTGTGACTTGGATGACTAGGCAGTCCGGTGGGTGGCGAATTGGCTAGAGGGCCGCACCCAGAGAGTCGTAGTGGATGGGTCGGTTTTGACCTGGAAGGGTGTGGGCAGTGGGGTCCCGCAGGGCTCGGTCCTTGGACCGATACTCTTCAATGCCTTCATCAGCAACTTGGATGAGGGAGTGAAGTGTACTCTGTCCAAGTTTGTGGATGACACAAAACTGTGGGATGAAGTGGACACACCGGAGGGCAGGGAACAGCTACAAGCAGACCTGGACAGGTTGAACAAATGGGCAGAAAACAACAGAATGCAATTCAACAAGGAGAAATGCAAAGTGCTGCACCTAGGGAGGAAAAATGTCCAGCATACCTACTGCCTCGGAAATGACCTGCTTGGTGGCATGGAAGTGGAAAGGGATCTTGGAGTCCTAGTGGACTCCAAGATGAACATGAGTCAGCAGCGTGACGAAGCCATCAGAAAAGCTAATGGCACTTTATCGTGCATCAGCAGATGCATGACGAATAGATCCAAGGAGGTGATACTTCCCCTCTATCGGGTGCTGGTCAGACCGCAGTTGGAGTACTGCGTGCAGTTCTGGGCACTGCACTTCAAGAGGGATGTGGATAACCTGGAGAGGGTCCAGGTTAAGGGCTTGCAGGCCAAGCCTTACGAGGAGAGACTAGAGAACCTGGACCTCTTCAGCCTCCGCAAGAGAAGGTTGAGCGGCGACCTTGTGGCTGCCTATAAGTTCATCACAGGGGCACAGAAGGGAATTGGTGAGGCTTTACTCACCAAGGCGCCCCTGTGGGTTACAAGAAATAATGGCCACAAGCTAGCAGAGAGCAGATTTAGACTGGACATTAGGAAGAACTTCTTCACAGTTCGAGTGGCCAAGGTCTGGAACGGGCTCCCAAGGGAGGTGGTGCTCTCCCCTACCCTGGGGGTCTTCAAGAGGAGGTTAGATAGGCATCTAGCTGGGGTCATCTAAACTCAGCACTCTTTCCTGCCTATGCAGAGGGGTTGGACTCGATGATCTACTGAAGTCCCTTCCGACCCTAATATCTATGAATCTATAAGAAGGGGCAAATCTGTGCTGGTCTCCACAGGCACTGCTACATTGATTGAAGCACTTTGCTGAATCCGGACACAAGAAAAGAATTTGTCCTATTATTCCCACAAGTGTTGTGGTCTTCCATTCTGAGATCACCATTTTAGATTCATAGATGCTAGGGTCGGAAGGGACCTCATCAGATCATCGAGTCCGACCCCCCCCCCCCCCCCCACCCCCGCCCTGGGCAGAAAAAAGTGCTGGTGTCAGATGACCCTAGCCAGATGCCTATCCAGCCTTCTCTTAAAGACCCCCAAGGTAGGAGAGAGCATCACCTCTCTTGGAAGCCCATTCCGAGTTCTGGCCGCCCTTACCATGAAGAAGTTCTTCCTGATATCCAGCCTAAATCTGTTTTCTGTCAGTTTGTGACCATTGTTCCTTGTTACCCCAGGAGGCGCCCTGGTGAACGTAGCATCTCCAATTCCTTGCTGCTGCCTCCCCCCCACCCCCAAAGAATTTGTAGGCGGCCACAAGATCACCTCTCAGCCTTCTCTTTCGGAGGCTGAAGAGATCCAGGTCCCCTAGTCTCTCCCCATAGGGCTTAGCCTGCAAACCCTTATCCATACAAGTGGCCCTCCTCTGGACCCTCTCGAGGTTATCCACATCCTTCTTCAAGTGCAGTGCCCAAAACTGGATGTAGCACTCCAAGTGTGGTCTGACCCATGCCTCATAGAGGGGAAGTATCACCTCTTTGGATCTATTTGTCATGCATCTGCTAATGCATGATAAAGTGCGGTTAGTTTTGCTGATGATTTCATCACACTGACAACTCGCGCTCATCTTTAGAGTCCACTATGACTCCGAGATCCCTTTCCGCTTCTGTGCTGCTGAGAGGATCATTCCCCAGCCGGTAAGTGTGCTGGATATTTTTATGCCCTAGGTGCAGCGCTCTGCATTTGTCCTTGTTGAACTGCATCCTATTGTGTTCTGCCCACTTTTCCAACTTGTCCAGGTCCTCCTGCAGTCACTCTCTACCCTCCAGTGTGTTCACTTCACCCCACAGTTTAGTATCGTATGCAAACTTGGGCAGAGTACACATTACTTCCACATCCAAGTCACTGATGAAGACATTGAAGAGTACAGGTCTGAGGATCGAGCCCTGCAGGACCCCCACTGCTCACATCCTTCCAGGTTGATACTGACCTGTCCCACCACCACTCTCTGGGCGCAACCCCCAAGCCAATTTGCTACCCACCAGACCGTGTACACATCTAAGTCACAGCCTTGTAACTTATTTATTAGAATGGGGTGAGATACCATATCAAAGGCCTTTCTAAAATCCAAATAAATGATATCCACTTCTACTCTGCATCTGGGCATTTTGTGAACTGGCCATAAAAAGAAACCAGATTAGTCAGGCATGATCTACCTGCTATGAACCCATGCTGGTTGCCCTGCTGCATTATTTTTCCTGCTGGACTCTCACAAATGTGATCCTTGATAACTTTTTCAAAGACTTTTCCAAGGATGGAGGTGAGACTAACTGGCCTATAGTTACTCGGATCCTTCTTCCTCCCTTTCTTTGAAAATAGGGACCACATTGTCCCTTTTCCAGTTCTCCGGGACCTGACACAAGTGCTACGAGTGCTCAAACATAGCAGAACCACTGGCGTGACTGACACCGGCCAATTCCTTCAGTACCTACGGATGCAGCTCATCCGGACCTGCCAACTTGAACACGTCCAGTCCATTCAAGTGACTCTGCACCAAGTCAGCATTGACAGTTGGTAGGCTGGTGTCCCTCTGATGTCCATTTAAGAACCCATTCAGAGACTTGTCTTGACCCCTGTTCAGGAACACGGAGGCAAAAAACTCATTGAAAAGCTCAGCCTTGTCCCCCCTGTCTGTCACTAATTGCTCCTGCTTGTTCAGTAGGGGTCCTATGCTGCCCTGCACCTTTCTTTTACTCCCTACATGCCTAATAAATGACTTTTTGTTGTCTTTAATTTCTGTTGCCAGACTCAGATCCGTAGTTGCTTTGGCCTTTCTAACTGCCTCCCTGCAAGCGCGGGCCAAGCAGATATTCTCCTCCTTGGTAGCTTCCCCTTGCTTCCACTGCCTATATGCCTCTTTTTTTGCCTTTAGGCTTTCCTGGACTTCTCTGTTTAGCAAAGGAGGTTTTTTGGCCCCTTTGCCTCCTTTCACTCGCAATGAGAGAGTCTCCCTCTACGCCCAAAGGATCTCTTCCTTTAGGAACGACCACCCTTCCTAGAATCCCATCTTGCCAATATTCCTATCCTGCAGTGTGTCATTGACTAACCTCCTGAGCACACTGAAGTTAGCCTTCCAAAAGCCAGTCACTTTCACCTTACTAGTTATTTTTCCCACCCTACGCCATATGGTGAATTTGATTGCTTGATGGTCACTGTCCCCAGGGTGACCACGGATCTGCAGCTCCCTTACGAGGTCATCCCCTGTAGCCAACACCCAGTCCAGTAAGGCATTCCCCCTAGTGGGACTGTATACCTCCTGCATTAGGTGAAGGTCCTGTACACTTATTTTGCTGCTTATTCAAACATAGTTGAATGGGAAAGGCAGAAAACCAAGTGACTATGATAAAATAGACTCTGGAAATAACAGAAGAATGACTCAGGAGGGTTTGTATTCCTGAGGGATTTGATGGCTGGTGTCATGAGCGAACTTCTGAGAGGAGGGATCCCTGGAAGGCCAGAAACAGTAAACAAAGTTTTAAATACAAAATGACAATGTTGTATCCTGGCATTAAGAGATGAGACCAGTGAGATGAGGTGTTTAGATCATAGCAGGGCACACGGGAGTTGAGGTAAGTCGCAATGAATTGTGATTGTTAACCCATAATTCTTCTTCTTTGCAAAGTTCAGCAGTAAATCCTGGCCAGAGGATCACTCGCAGGCACTAAAGGACAATTTTCACTAAAATTTATAAAGAAGAGACAGCAAAGTCACTCTGGAAAAATAAAGCATGTTCAAATTAGCTGGCTGAAAACTCCTGACTTCACGGTCTGACAGAGGAACATTGTCCTCAGAGCTTTCCACGTGGGGCCTTTGAAGCTGAGAGTAAATAAAAGGGGACACAGGGAAAAAGTCAATGAAGGGACGTTAGGGAAGGGGGGCAAATTCATCTGTGAGGGGGAGCCATGCTAGTCTGATATACTTGAGCCAGATTCCATGCTTTTTCCTTAAAGTATCAGAAGGTGCAAAAGGCTCAGAGAAATGTAAAACAGCAAGGGGGGCTTCATTAATCAATCGCAAAATTCCCATTGAGTTCAATTTGTCTGGGATTTCATGCAGCAGCTTCCCCAGTTTCCCCAAGGTAGGCAAACACATACTTGTCTTAGAGCATATTGCAGAGTGCACTGCCTGGCTACTGCCTAATACGGGTGTGCAAAACGGTCTGTATTCAATTCGGATTTGGCCCAAATTGGTGAGTGGCTGGACCCAGTGTATGAGATTGGGCTGTGTACACACGACTGGGCCAGCATGCCAGATCGTACCTGTGGACTAACCTCATACACCATGGACTGGCCCTGCAACACTCATTTGGACTGCAGGTCCCAAAATTTGAGTAACACTGCCTTACACCAAAAGTTTCCCATGTTAATAGCCCAGGGGCTGCAAGAAGTAAGCTTATTTGTGCACATATAGCCCAAAGCCTTATTTAAAAAAAAAAAAAGACTGAAACAAGGAGAGGTGATTTTTTTTTTTTTTTTTGCCTATGTAGTCCTGCCTGTAACTTCAGTTTCATGACTCTAGCATTTTTTTCCTTTACTTTCCCTTCATCAGAAGAATTTAGTACTCACTCTGTTTCCTGAGCCAGCATTTCCAGTGGCGGTAATCCATACTAATACACAGTGAGGTCATACAAACCAGTATCATATGTGTTAGTAAGCTATCACGTGTAATGGGAACATACGGCTCTGGAAAGATGGTTTAAGGTGGTGTCATGGGTCAGGACTCCTCTTATTTTTCAGAATCATTTTGCTTACTCCTGGTTATAAACATGAAGAGCTAAGAAGAGGAGGCACAGCCCCAGCGCCACTTCTGCTCTCAATGACACTGATGTTAATCTTTAATGGCTTTGTTTACTTTTATTATAGTTATTGCTTTCTTATGCTATTGCAATAGTGAGCTTAATGTGCCCATGTAGGGCTGCAGAAAATCATTTCAGTTTTACTATCATTTAACTTGGGAAATAAGATTTATGGCATTTGCATGTTCTCTGCCAAGTGACACGATGACAGTATGCTGCCAGGTGATAGAGGTTAATGTTGGTCTCAGATGAATTTCATACCTTGTAATCGGGTACATCTGAGAACCATGCTGGCACTCAGATTTTAAATGAGCCGGCAGAAGATTGAAACCATACAAACACTCGCATACAAACCATACCATCCAAGTTGATGGATGTGTAGGTGGGTGGTACGTGTGTGAACAGGTAAATATATGTCATCGTGCGTGTGATATACAAATTAGTGACATGTGTATGGGGTGTGCGGGTATTGACAACAGATTTTTGTCTAACTGTTCGTGTGTATAGTGTGTAGGTGTCTGAATTGGCGATACGTTTTTAGAGCATGTGCCTAGGCTGGTAATTCTGGATGTGTATGTACCTTTTTTGCCGGTGTGTGCGTGCGCGCCTGGTCGGAGTGTATGTACCTTGAGTGTGTATGTGTGCCTGATTGATTTTTTTCTGTGGGTGTATGTGCAATTTGTACCCCATGGCTCACTCTCTAAGAGTGCGATATTGAGATCTTGAGCGTGGGCCTGACCCCAAGGGGCAAAAAGCACTGCGGCCTATATTGCCCTGGAGAAAGAGTCAAGGATGGCCCACCATGCCTCACTTCTGTCACAGACACAGTAGAAGAGTAAGTGTGCAAAATTTAACAAGGTGAACTAATAACAACAGTGAATACCGGACAGATAACAACCAGGGCCGTCAAACTGTGTGGCCATAAAAAAAACCTGTTGCAAACTTCTGGTAGCAGGAAGCAGTTGTCACTCATGTGTGCTACATTTAGTTAATAAGAGGAAAGAAAGAATGAAAATGGGATCAAAGGAACAAAGCAAAAAAAAAAAAAAAAAAAAATCAGAAAAGAAGTCTATAAGACTTGCAGTCGGGGTGGAATTTTGCTGTAGCCATAATGGTAAAGGAGTATATTGACATGGTGATATCCTTTATTGGACTAGCTCTATAGTTGGGAAAGACACAAGACCAGCTTTCAGGCACAAAGTGCTTTTCCTCATGTCTGGTGGTTGCTTCAGGCATGAGACACTAAGGAGACCTGAGGTCCCAGACTTTTTCCTGTGTAACCTTGGGCACATCCCTTAGTGTACCTGTGCCTCCATTCCATGTTTGTAAAATGGCAGTAGCAGCACTTGCTACTTCACAGGAGCGTTGGGAAGACGAGCACCAGGGCTATGTGAAACAGCACTGTTCCGCTTCGACATCCGTTTTGAGGGAACAGTGTTTTGTATCAAGTTTTGTCTAATTTCAAAAGCACTGTTCCATTTTGTTTAATCAAAACTGTTTTGCCGTTTTGATGCTGTTTCGATGGTTTGCCCACCCAGCGCCAGGAAGATCGGTGCTGCCGCTGGCTCCAGGGATCAGGGCAGCGTCCGGTCCCTGTACAAGCTGATATACCCCAGGCCTTGTACCCGAGTCGGCCTGAGGAGGGTGCTGGGCCCAGGGGTAGGGGCGGGGGCAGGTCCCCACATGAGCTGATTTGCCCTGGGCCCAACTGCCGCTGGCCCCAGGTGGCAGCACCAGCCTCCTGTGATCTGGGAGGCAGAGTGGGGGGGGGGGGCCGCACCCCCTGGAGCAGTCCAGCACAGCCCCTGTAGCCCTCCCGGGGGGGGGGGTGTGGGGCCCAATCTGCCTGCCGGATAACAGGAGGCTGGTGCTGTTGGCTGGGGCCAGTGGCAGCACCGATCTTCCTGGCACTGGGTGTGGGCTGTGCCCAACACCGGTCCCAGTCAGCAGCAGCAGCCTTCTGTGAGGCCGATTGCCCCCCCCCCCGCACTCCAGGGAGGGCTGTGGAGCTCTGCCGACTCCTCCCAGGAGTGGGGGGGGGGGGGGCGCGATTGCCTTGTCAGATGGCAGGAGGCTGGGCTGTTCTGAGCCTGAAACGTATTGAAACAGCTTCGTAACGAAACATGGGGTGAAATTTTGCACAGCCCTAATAAGCACATTAAAGACTGTGAAACACTCGGATACTGTAACGATGGTGGTCAAGAGAGTACATCAAGTCACCTTTGTAGGATCTCTCATTTATGTGAGCACCCTTTTACTTTGTTTTGGCAGTGTCATTTGGCCCCTCTTTGAATGAAAATCAGGCCCCTTAGGTACTACTGGCCTTACTAAAAGCCGATGATCTGATTCTCCATTAGCCGGTGTTGTGCAGCCATTCACACTAATACAGTGCGGGTAAAATGTTATCGCTCTGATTTGGTAGGACTTTTTGGGTAAATGATGCATAGGGCACAGTGGGGACAGAGACTGACAACCTCAGAATGCAAATCCTTTCTTGTTGTTTGTTCTACCTAGGGTCCAAGTTTGGGGGCCTGACTTTCAGAAAGTGCCAAGGACCTTTTCCCTGACAATCACAGACTTGACTTGGGCACCCACCATCGCTAATGCCTTTTCAATATTTAGGTCTAAATACCAAGCATAGAAACACACCCCAGTCTGGCTGGGGCCCCTGGCTGCTACTGTAATTTAGCTAATAGTTGCTACCACTGTTATTTTTAAGACCCTGCTTACAACCCCCCCCTCCCCCCCCCCCCAAACAAAACAAAAAACCCCCAAACAACCAGTAAGAACCTGCACAGCAAGAAGGCTGACTTCATCCCAGTATTAGGATAGAGATAAACATGGTGGGGGGAGGGTTGGCAGGTGTGGAAATAAGTTTAACTAGGCTTCTTACTTGACTAAGAAGAGAGAGAAAGAGAAGAGAAAAAGATGCTGATGCTATGTTTAAAATTAAACATTTTAATTGTTTAATTTTAGAATACTATTAAAATGTTTTAAGATGAGGAAAAACCTTCATGCCTTGTTTTTGTCTATGTGCAGATGTTAACTTTCTCCTTTTTCCAGGAACCCAAAAACCCCAAAAACTGATAGCCATTCCCAAAACTATGTGTTTGCTAAAAAAGTAAACTGCTTACGTGTGACAAACGAATGATCAACTTCTTCTTGTTTCTTTCAAGGGTTGCTTTGTCTGAACCCTGCATCTTTTCTCGCTGTCTAAAGTATAAATATGCTTGTAAAACTTGTTCCTTTGAGAATCATCCTTGTGAGCACTTGTATAGCTTTAAATAAACCAAGATGGCTCTGTCAATTCTGATACAACCACAATGCGAAGTTTAATTTCTTCCACTATTTTGGTGCCGTGACTCGGATAGAGACGCCCAGAGTGATCAGTTGAGATACAGACCGTCTCCCCCACTGACGCCCCGGTGCCAAACTAAGGTAAGAGACCCTTCTGAAATCTCTACTGGGGCTTTTCAGTGAGAGACTGCCTGTGCGCCTTCCTGTTCGCTGCTTGAGGCTTACCCTTTCCGACCCTTTTGCTGCCAGAATTGTCAGACCCACTATGTAAGTAGGAGCTGTGAGTAGAAAAGAGTTTGAAACTATGTTGCTGTTGTCAGTGAATGTGTTTCCCCATGTGAATTGAGTTAAGTTCTGTAAAGAACTTTGAGGGTCTTTCTGAAGCTAGGAGTGGAAACCTTGTGCAGCTGCCCCCGAAGACGCCAGACTTGTTCTGTGTGCTCTTCGAAGGGCACCAGCTAGGCTGCGCCGTGCCCACACAGGAGGCGGGGGGGGGGGGGGGGGTCTGTGAGCCATGGGGGAGGCCTCTGGAGGGGCTCCGCACACCCATATCCACACCCTGCACACACTCCCTCACCCCCCCCACACATACATAACACACACTTCAGTGTTCATTTTCTTAAGGGAGTTAGCATTTCCCATGCCCTGGAAACTGTTTCCCAGGACAAGCTGGCTGAATTTCAGTCTCAATCCCTTCTGTTCCTCTCCCCTTTCCTGCCTCTGTTAGAGGCTTAGAGCCTTCTCCTGCCTCCTGTGCAGTACGGCGCAGCCTAGCTGGTGCCTTTCCCCGGAGGGAGCCTCAGCACGCCGGACGTGCTGCCCTGCCCCCCCCCACGGGTGCTGTCGAGGCCATCCAGAGGCCTCCCCATGGCTCACTGACCCCCCGCCGCAAGTAGCAGCAGCAGGCAGTGGGCACTTGGGGTGCCTCATTGCCCACGCAGACTCAGCCGCCTGGCAGCACACAGCTCGAGTTAGATCCAGGAGGTAGATGTCACCCCCCACACAAACGCACACAGACTTCCATGCCCCCAACATACCCTATACACCCACACCCCCTCACCAGCCCCTCCACACACATACCCCATACCCTACCATTCACACCCCCCCCACCCCCCAACCTACTCCCCACACACAATAGACAAGAGGATGTTATTATGCAATTGCCCCTATAAACACTATGTAAACGCACATAAATCAGGACAAAAATATGTTTTTGGAATAAATTAAAATATGTTATTGTAGATGTTTGACTTTTAGTATATGATTTGTTTTTTTTTCTGGTTCCAAGATGGTAAACCCCCCACCTCCCAAAGGAAGTACTTCCAGGGACAAGGGGAAGGACTTCCAGTTGCAAAGTTCAGGGGTTAGGTGCAGGAATTCCAGTCCCAAGATAGTGACTAGGGGGTGAAATACCTGTCAAGGGGCTGAGCTACCCTTGCAGTCCTCAACAGCTCACCATAACTCATTAAGCAGTCCTCCAGCCACAATAATTGCTCACTTCTGACCTAGCATGTCTTCCCCTGTTGTTACAGGTATCTGTATCTCAGTTGGAACCATATTCATCAAAATGAAATGCAAAGCAAAGCAGTGTAATAGTTGTAAATACCAGTCAATGTAGATGGCCTCTAATTTAAAAAAAAAAAAAAAAAAGTGGTGAATCCATGTTGCGTTCAATGCAAACCACGTCCACATTGACCCATAAAACTGTGTTAGTATCTAGACAAGACTGTTGTTTAAATGTGGCCTGAATTGTACTTGATTCAGTTTTACACCTACTGAAAGCTTCCACACATTTGACTGACAGAATTTTATTTGGCTAGTTCTGGGCAATTGTGTCCTTTGTGTCTTTCAAGCTGTACAAAAATCTGGCCCACAAGAGCAGGTGGCCTACAACAACCATATTACTTGGTGGCTTGGGAACTAGGTAATTAACTATTAGGACTATATAGGCTTGGAAGAAACCTGTTGGATCTTCAAATCCAGTTCTCCGCTATGCAAGCAACCACACCAGTTCCCTTTCGTACACTTATCTTAATACTAGTTAGTTTGTTAGGCCCCACTACTCCTATTGGGAGAGTTCGAGAACCTCACCTGTCCAATGATTAGAAATCATAAAGTTTCTGCATTTTCCCTCACTTCAGTTCCAAATGCTTTATTCCACTGCCTGTAATTCAAATAGAGGTTCCTTCTGTAAAGACAGTGAAAATGACTTCTTAATGTTTGTGCAAGTAATCAAGGGTATTAGCAGTAAATGGGAAGTTCTTGCTTGTTCGTATTGTCCAGCTCTTTAAGGAGATAGTATGAGCCCCTTTTCTGTTGGCCTCCTTAACTGTTGACCAAAATTGTGCAAAAAATGCATACAAAATAGACACAACAGATGTTGATTGTGATTACAGTTACAGAGGATGCCTGAGAATCTGATTCTATGTAATTGGAACCCTTGATGAGACAGTGTGGCTCTTAGTATCTAACCATAGCATAGCTGAGGGGGGTGACCAGGGCAGCAGTGTAAGTATTTTCTAAAGTACACCACTAGATGTCAACCTTCTACCATAAAAGAAAGCCAGAATCAGCCAGTAATGCTAAAGTAACTTTTAGAATGAAACAACAAAAAAAATTACAGACATTCTAATGAAAAGAGCATTACCAAACCCAAGCACTCAAAAATTACAAGACAGGCCCCCAAAAGCTACAAGACTAGCTGAAAAATAATAATTAAATTAAAAGAAAAATTGGGGGTAGGGGGGCTTGTGCCTTTAAGAAGTTATGTCTTTTGGTTTTTCTCTGCATCCATTACTAAATACTAAATATTAGTAATATTAGTACTAAGTAGCAAGGGTGTAAGGTAGAAACTCTTAGACTGAAGGAAATCGAGGTTGTGATGATTTTTCCCTACCCCCACTCTCATGAATGAGTCGTGTCTAACAGTAAGTAACTGCCTTGTGTGCCGGTGCTGCGGAGTCTTGTCTTTAGACATTAGCCACAGTATTCCTGTGCCACTAGCAAATCTCACGACCTGACCGGACACCCTCAAAAGCATCTCCTGTGTGAAAGACCTGTTTGAATTGAGCTTAAAAGACATAGGGTCTAAAGAAGTACCGGCTCTGCCAAAAGGGACTCCAGCATTGTACATGTACACACACTATGGTCATAAAAGTTGTAAGTTTCTAGACAAATGGAATTGGTATACCAGAGAGGATTCTAGCTTGCAGTTTCCCCTGGAGGGAACATTTGATTTATGTAAAATCATTCATCTCCATGGAGCCCTTGAGTAAAACACCACAGACTCAGTGGGACACATTTTTTGATTAGTATGCAGAAGCTTCCAAAAGATGTCAAGAATCCCTGAGCCTTAAGAACTCCCAAGAAAAACTAACATCTCAGATAAAGGAATTAAAAAACAGAAAAATGCACCAATAGGAGATCCCCCATCAACAGCATCATCAGCACCAACACAACTTTATCTACAATTGACTGAGAATAAATCTGTAGAAGATGTAATTAATTTTTTTAGTGTGCCACCCCCAGGCACAATCTGAACCTGAGAAAGTTCAAAATAACCAAATAGATTCTTCCTGTGAAATCAGGAAACCATCACTCAACAACCATCACCTGCCCCCAGGGCATGCCCACGGCCACCGCAGACATGGCATCTGTCTCCTAAAGCCTCAACCTCCTCTTATTTAAAGTCCAGCACCCAATATAGTCCAGTCCCACCTTTAAAAATGAAAAAAAACTCGTCTTATGCATTTACGCCAACTCCCAGGGCAGAGTACAAATGGAGACACTACAGTCACAGTCCATGCCCCCTGGACCCTAGGAGATGATCTAAACCTTGTTAAGCAATTCCCCAATATCAGGGAAGAACCCTAGAAGTTTGAAGAGGAATTGGAAACTGTAGTCAGTTGTTATGAGCCAACATGGGCAGATTTAAACCAATTAATGAGAAGTGTTCTGCCCTCTGAAGTCCATAACCGCCTCATCGCACAGGCTAATTGGCCTCCTCAAGACCCCAGAATGAAGAATGCCTTCTTGAGGCTGTGCTTAAAATCTGCCCCGGGAAAAACTGACTGAGCCAAAATAAATGACTGTAAGCAAAGCAAAAGAGAATCCCCAGCAGACTACATGAATCGCTTGAAAGTCATATTTGAAAGACATTCTGGCATTGAAGATGCAGCTAAAGCTGCCCCAAAAGCAGTTACTGCTGCTTTTGTCCAAGGACTTCTTTCTAAAGTCCAGGAACAGCTGCGTACACTTGCTGTAGGTTGGTAAACTAAGACGCTTACAAAATTAGTTACCATTGCTAATCGCTGTACAGCCTGCAAAGAAAAGAAAAAGAAATGCACGGAAACTAAGCTAATGTCTTTACAAATACAAACTTTAGGCAGAGGTAAAAGCCGAGGTTTCCATCAAAGACAATTCAAAGGCAGGAGACGTGGTCATGAGATGAGACAAAGAGAATTTCAGTTCCAAAATAATGACGGTTGTTATTATTGTGGCCAGCCAAGACACTAAAAGGCTCAATGTCCTCACTGGCCTGGCCAGCCGGAGATGACATTTAACTAGCCACCACCTCCTCTCACTCAATTTTCCCTCCCAAATCAAAGAACCTCCTATCAGAACAGCCTGAAAAATGATAACATCATCACAGCCCTGCTTCTCTCACTTAATCAAAAAGATCCCTTCATTTCCTGTTTAATACGTGGCACTCCTACAAAATGTTTAGTAAACACTGACGCAAGTCACTTTACTCTCCGAGCTGAAGAATTTGCTACAGCTCCCCTCTCTTCTGCTGTTGTAAATGCTGTAGAAATTTCAAATCAAGTAGTTCCTCATCCTGTTTCCCAACCCTTATATGTTTCTCTTGACCCTGTTTCTGATCAACATGCCTTTCTCCTCAGTCCTTGTTCTCCTGTTAATTTGTTAGGCAGAGATTTGCTTTGTAAACTCGACAGTACTATTTATTGTTCTCCTAATGGTGTTTATTTAGATGTTCCCCATGTTAATGAAATGGCTGTACTTGCTACCCTAGCTAGCTCACCTCCTGAGCCTGAGTCCCTTAATCTTTCTGTGTTACAAGAAGAAATCATAAAGGCTGTCCCTCCGTTTCTCTGGTCCCAACATGCTAATGTAGTAAAGCAAATCCATACTGCCCAGCCTGTAAAAATTAAATTAAACCCAACTAAGCCGTTACCTAAAGTTGCTCAATACCCTTTACGCCCAGAAGCCAAAGAAAAGGGATATGCCCTGTTATAATGACTCTTTTAAAGCAAAGTATCATTGTCCCGACTAAGAGCCCTTGTAATACACCTATTCTTCCTGTAAAAAAACCAAAAACCTAGAAAGAATACCTATCACTTTGTACAAAACCTCCATGCAGTAAGTTCTGTAGTTTTACCTACTTTTCCTGTTGCACCAAATCCAGCCACTATCTTGTCCCATATTCCTCCTAATGCCTGTTGTTTTACTGTTGTTGACTTTTGTTCTGCATTTTTCTCTATCCCTATACACCCTGATAGCCAGTTTCTCTTTGCGTTCACCTATCAAAAACTTCAGTATACCTAAACCTGATTGCCCCAAGGCTATGCTAAATCCCCTTCTCTTTTTTCCCCTCAAATTCTGAAAAAGAATTTAGATGACATCATAGTTAAAGAAAATTCTGTGTTTGTACAGTACGTTAATAATCTGCTCTTAACATCTGCCTCCCTTAAAGCCTGTAAAGCTGATTCTTTAGCTCTCCTCACCTCTCTTGCCCTAAAAAGCCATAAAGCTTTTAAAGAAAAGCTACAACTTTGTCTCCCTCGTGTCCCCTACTTAAGTCATGATATTTCCACTGAAAAACAACTGCTTTCTTCTTCCAAGATAAAAGCTATTCTTAAAATCCCTACACCAACTACTGTGTCCCAAATGCATACTTTCCTAGGCATGGCTAGCTACTGCCACCAGTAAATACTTGGCTATGCCTCTATAGTCAAGCCACTGCAAAACTTTAACTCTTGTTAATACCCCTGACCCTTTGCCCTAGACTTCAGAAGCCAAAGCCGCTTTTGTCTCTATTAAACAAGCTCTGTCACAAGCTCCTGCCCTAAGCCTTCCCAATTATACTAAACCCTTTATTCTTTTTTTGTCATAAAAAAAGATGGATTTGCACTTGCTGTGTTCACTCAAGCCCATAGAGACAAGCACCGTCCCATTGTTTATTATAGCTCTGCTCTTGACCCAGTTGCAGCCGGACTTCCTCCATGTCTTTGTGCTGTAGCTGCAGCTGCTATTACTGTTAAACTGTCCTGTACCCTTGTATTAAGTTACTGTTGCTATCCCACATGCTGTAACAGCCCTTTTACTAAAAACTAAAACTCAAGACATTTCAAATGCTAAATTAACTAAGTATAAAATTTTACTTCTTTCTGCTAAAAATATTACTTTAACTAAATGCCCTGTTTTAAACCCTACCTCCCTGTTGCCTACTCCTTCAAATGGTAAACCCCACAATTATATTACTGTTACTGCCCACCTAACAATGCCCCACACTGATCTAAAGGACACCCCCTTGCAAAACCCAAATCTAGTATTTTATGTTAATAAATCATGTCAAAGAAACTAAAAAAGTTCTCATTGCAAAATATGCAGTATGTTCCCAATATGGTGTTATAAAAAGCCATCACTTGCCCAATGTGTATTCAGCTCAAGTTGCCGAGCTTGTAGCCCTTACCAGGGCCTGCACCCTAGCCTCTGGTACCTCTGTTAATATTTACACTGATTCTCACTATGCCTTTGGTCTTGTACATGATTGTAGTCAACTTTAAAAGCAAAGAAGCTGCCTCACGTCAGGAAGTGCCAAAGTTAATAATAGTCCAAGTGTGGACTAAAAAAAATAATAGTCCATATGTGGACTAAAATTGTTAAATGCCTTAAGTTACCTTCTGCTGTTACTATTATTAAATGCCAAGCTCACCAAAAACCTTATAATAAAGTTACACATAGAAATGCTCTGGCAAACTCCGCTGCCAAAGCTGCGGCTATTTCTACTTCTCAAGCTACACCTGTGTTTTTGTCTCTCTCAACTAACCAGTCTCCATTGGCAAGTCTTCACAATGTTGCCCTCCTCCAAGATCAAGCTCCACAACCAAAAAAAATATATATGTAGAGACTAGCTGGGTGTTTGTTACACCCTGACCATGTGTAGTGCTCCCCGGATGGCCGCCTGGTTGCCCCAACAGTCCTTCTTCCCTGTCTTGCTCACATACACCACGGCATAGCACACATGAGCAAAGGAGAAATGATAAAAGCTGTTAAGCTTGATTAGTTTGCTCCAACTTTTCCATTTGTGGTTCAACAATACTGTTATACCTGCCCTATTTGTCAAGCCCATAATGTAGAAAAGCCTGTGAAAACAAAAAAAAAAAAACCAGCACATCCCCTACCTTAGGGGACATTTGTAAATTTACAAATAGATTTTATTCAAATGCAGAAATGTTTTTCTTATAAATATGTTCTTGTTATTATATGTATGTTCTCTAGATGGGTAGAAGCCTACCCACGTTCAAAAACTGATACCATCACTGTGAGCAAAAAGTTGCTCAGAGACTTTATTCCAAAGTTTACTATTCCTTTATCCATAAACTCCAATAAAAAAAAAAAAAAAAAACAAACTCATTGTACTGAGCAAATAATTAAAAAAGTCTGCAAAGTCCTGCAAATCCAGCAAAACTTTCATTGCCCGTACTATCCACAGACCTCGGGCCAAGTGAAACGCCAAAATGGCATTTAAAAAAAAAATAAACTGGCCAAAATTTGTGCTGAAACTTACCTAAAATGGCCAGATGCACTTCCTGTAGCCCTTAAGTATAAAATCTACTGTCAACCAAAAAACTAGACTTAACCCAAATGAAATCCTGATAAAAAGACCCATGAAGCTCCCCGCCTCACCGCCTGTTGCCTCGCACTTTTGCGTTATACATTTACTTGATAATACTATTTTAAACTACTGTACGGCACTAATAAAGTGTATTAAGGCTTTTCATTCACAGGGACAAGCAGCTTTCCCCAAGAAACTAGATGAGCCATGCCATTCCATCCTGCCTGGTGACTGAGTTCATGTAAAAGTCCATCAACGAAAGTAATCGCTAAAACTCCGCTAGAAAGACCCATTCCAAGTACTCCTGACAACCAACACTGCAATGAAGTGTCAAAACCTCCAAAAGTAGACCCACACTTCACACACTAAGAAAATACCAGTCCCGTTAAACCTAGAGTCTCCTCCATATCAACCTTGTAATCAGCCTCCACAGACTGGTAGTGAGCCTAGCACCTGCCAACAGGAAAGCTCAAAACCAGTAATAAGCCAAGCGCCTACTGGCAAAAAAAATGTCACTACAGAGCGAAGAAAATTTGCCACTACAGAGAAAAAAAAAAAAAAAAAAAATGTACCCCAATGACACCACTATGCCCTTTGGGGGGGGGGGGGGGGGGGGGGGGGGGGGGAAAAAGGCCTCTACCTAGTTCCTAGTTCCCGAAGTAGGGTTAGTTAGTCACGACTTAAGTACTTCTCAGTCTTTCCTTTTAAATCATCTTATAGAAACTAACTCACCAGCTAAAAAAAACTTTATAAATCAGACTAGACTTCAAAACAAGTCAAAAAGATCACTCCCACACTGGCATGCTCACCAAAACGCTTTTTTCAACTGTCTTATCAATATACAAACAATTTAAATATTTCTAAATGTTAAGTATGTTCCCACTTGCCTCCTAATACAATAACAAAAGTGCCCATAATTGCTTTATCCCTTAATTAGACCGACTTTTGTGATATGTATGTTAAAATAGCGAAAAAGTAAAGAAAAAAAAAAGTTAAAAAGCTCATAGCTATAATTATCTAACATGTTGAGCCAAAAAAGGCCCAAAAGGGGAGAATGAGGAAACAAGTTTAACCAGGCCTCTTACTTGACTAAGAAGAGAAAAAGATGCTGATGCTATGTGTTTTAAAGTGTTCTAAGGTAAGGAAAAACCTTCATGCCTTGTTTTGTCTGTGCGCAGATATTAACCTTCTCCTTTCCAAAAACCAAAAAACCCCAAAACTGATAGCTGTTCTCCAAACAATGTTTACTAAAAAAGTAAACTGCTTATGTATAACAAACAAATAATTAACTTCTTCCTGTTTCTTTCAAAGTTGCTTTGTCTAAACCCTGCATCTTTTCTCGCTTTCTAAAATATAAATACACTTGTAAACTTATAAAAGTCAAAGTTCCTTTAAAAACCCTCCTTGTAATCACTTGTATAGCTTTAAATAAACCAAAATAGCTCTGTCAATTCTAATACAACCACAATGCAAGGTTTAATTTCTTCCGCACAGGTCATAGAAGACGACACCAGATCTTTGTTTAGACATCTGAGCCAATAACTAGCAACCTAGGTACAGAGGTGGAAATGGAGGAACAGCAACCACGATCCCAGCCTGGGAGAACACTTGCTGAGGAGCCATGGACTCCAGCACCTCATTACTTCCAGGCACGATGTCTACTGGTTCTACACAGGCTGTAGTGTTTTGCCTGGCAAAACCGCACTGTGTAGGAAAGTGGTTTTATTTCAGGTAAGAAATACTCCCTGAAGCCAGCCACGCTTTAGAAAACAACAACAACAACAACAACAACAACAACAACGACCCATTAAGCTCATCATATAAAAACCATTTCTCTTCAAAGGATGAGGTTAGTTTTAAAGGCCTGAACATTAAGGAGTCCCAGAGAGGAAGTCAATAAAGCTATGGTAAATTTTAAATAGAGATTGCAGGAGAGGTTGCAAACCTTTACTGCAGGGACCTGGACAAATTCTATTTCTGCTTTTAAAATAGCTTGTTTCCCCTCAGGCATTAAAAGCTATTAGGGGCAAAGGAGCAGTAAAATCCAGTTTCCTAAAAGCAAGAGCATAATTCTAGTCTGTCAATGTGAGAACGTAGCCAAAATCAGAGACAGAATCAAAATCAAAGAAAGAGACCTGTATATGCTGCCCATATGATAAAAACGTCCTTTATAAGTGTAACCCTGGGCGCAACACTACACGCACCCTCACCTGAATAGTGGGATCCTGGGGTATCCGGTAGCCAGTAGCCCTGCCCAGCCCCCCAGGAAGCTGCTGCAGTGCACCTAAGCAGAGAGCCTCCCTTTACAATCAAGCGCCCTCGCAGACAATTCTCGAACTATTTGCAAGATGTAATTATTTACAACATAACAAATAATCATTAAATAAGCACATGGATATACTGACTAATAAACCCTCAATTATTATCTCACTTGCACATGGTATACTAGGTATCCTGTGTGCACTGCCCCTGGCGGGGTATCTCAGGGAACAGGATATCTCTGTGTCCCTGCATGTGGTCTGTGGACGCTCCCTGGCGCTGGTGTCCATTTCCATGCTTCTGGGTTCTCCAGGCAGCAAGCAGCCACTCCTCTGCAGTTCTTGCAAGACAGCCTCCCCCTGCCTTTGACCCCCTTCCCCACCTCTGCTGGGAGCAGTGTCTGGGCTGCAGGCTGTAGCAACCCTCCTGTCCCGCACAGCCTCACAGCCCCGGCAAATGCAGCCCTCCCTGGGCTTTGCCTGCCCCAGGGGCCCCTCACCCATCACGGAAACTAGGGCAGACTCTGGCAGTCCCCACCCCTCACTCCCCCGGCTCTGCTGTGCTCACCCAGCCACACCGGGCTGCAGTCAGGTCTTTGCAGGCTTGGAGTCTCCACACAAGCAGTCCCTTGGAGACTCTTTTTAGGGGAGAATCTCTTTTTTCATTAGAAAAATAAATTTTCTAATATTTAGTAATGGATGCAGAGAAAAACCAAAAGACATAACTTCTTAAAGGCACAAGCCCCCCTACCCCCAATTTTTCTTTTAATTTAATTATTATTTTTCAGCTAGTCTTGTAGCTTTTGGGGGCCTGTCTTGTAATTTTTGAGTGCTTGGGTTTGGTAATGCTCTTTTCATTAGAATGTCTGTAATTTTTTTTGTTGTTTCATTCTAAAAGTTACTTTAGCATTACTGGCTGATTCTGGCTTTCTTTTATGGTAGAAGGTTGACATCTAGTGGTGTACTTTAGAAAATACTTACACTGCTGCCCTGGTCACCCCCCTCAGCTATGCTATGGTTAGATACTAAGAGCCACACTGTCTCATCAAGGGTTCCAATTACATAGAATCAGATTCTCAGGCATCCTCTGTAACTGTAATCACAATCAACATCTGTTGTGTCTATTTTGTATGCATTTTTTGCACAATTTTGGTCAACAGTTAAGGAGGCCAACAGAAAAGGGGCTCATACTATCTCCTTAAAGAGCTGGACAATACGAACAAGCAAGAACTTCCCATTTACTGCTAATACCCTTGATTACTTGCACAAACATTAAGAAGTCATTTTCACTGTCTTTACAGAAGGAACCTCTATTTGAATTACAGGCAGTGGAATAAAGCATTTGGAACTGAAGTGAGGGAAAATGCAGAAACTTTATGATTTCTAATCATTGGACAGGTGAGGTTCTCGAACTCTCCCAATAGGAGTAGTGGGGCCTAACAAACTAACTAGTATTAAGATAAGTGTACGAAAGGGAACTGGTGTGGTTGCTTGCATAGCGGAGAACTGGATTTGAAGATCCAACAGGTTTCTTCCAAGCCTATATAGTCCTAATAGTTAATTACCTAGTTCCCAAGCCACCAAGTAATATGGTTGTTGTAGGCCACCTGCTCTTGTGGGCCAGATTTTTGTACAGCTTGAAAGACACAAAGGACACAATTGCCCAGAACTAGCCAAATAAAATTCTGTCAGTCAAATGTGTGGAAGCTTTCAGTAGGTGTAAAACTGAATCAAGTACAATTCAGGCCACATTTAAACAACAGTCTTGTCTAGATACTAACACAGTTTTATGGGTCAATGTGGACGTGGTTTGCATTGAACGCAACATGGATTCACCACTTTTTTTTTTTTTTTTTTAAATTAGAGGCCATCTACATTGACTGGTATTTACAACTATTACACTGCTTTGCTTTGCATTTCATTTTGATGAATATGGTTCCAACTGAGATACAGATACCTGTAACAACAGGGGAAGACATGCTAGGTCAGAAGTGAGCAATTATTGTGGCTGGAGGACTGCTTAATGAGTTATGGTGAGCTGTTGAGGACTGCAAGGGTAGCTCAGCCCCTTGACAGGTATTTCACCCCCTAGTCACTATCTTGGGACTGGAATTCCTGCACCTAACCCCTGAACTTTGCAACTGGAAGTCCTTCCCCTTGTCCCTGGAAGTACTTCCTTTGGGAGGTGGGGGGTTTACCATCTTGGAACCAGAAAAAAAAACAAATCATATACTAAAAGTCAAACATCTACAATAACATATTTTAATTTATTCCAAAAACATATTTTTGTCCTGATTTATGTGCGTTTACATAGTGTTTATAGGGGCAATTGCATAATAACATCCTCTTGTCTATTGTGTGTGGGGAGTAGGTTGGGGGGTGGGGGGGGTGTGAATGGTAGGGTATGGGGTATGTGTGTGGAGGGGCTGGTGAGGGGGTGTGGGTGTATAGGGTATGTTGGGGGCATGGAAGTCTGTGTGCGTTTGTGTGGGGGGTGACATCTACCTCCTGGATCTAACTCGAGCTGTGTGCTGCCAGGCGGCTGAGTCTGCGTGGGCAATGAGCACCCCAAGTGCCCACTGCCTGCTGCTGCTACTTGCGGCGGGGGGTCAGTGAGCCATGGGGGAGGCCTCTGGATGGCCTCGACAGCACCCGTGGGGGGGGCAGGCAGCACGTCCGGCGTGCTGAGGCTCCCTCCGGGGAAAGGCACCAGCTAGGCTGCGCCGTACTGCACAGGAGGCAGGAGAAGGCTCTAAGCCTCTAACAGAGGCAGGAAAGGGGAGAGGAACAGAAGGGATTGAGACTGAAATTCAGCCAGCTTGTCCTGGGAAACATGTTTCCAGGGCATGGGAAATGCTAACTCCCTTAAGAAATGAACACTGAAGTGTGTGTATGTATGTGTGGGGGGTGAGGGAGTGTGTGCAGGGTGTGGATATGGGTGTGCGGAGCCCCTCCAGAGGCCTCCCCCATGGCTCACAGACCCCCCCCCCCCCCCCGCCTCCTGTGTGGGCACGGCGCAGCCTAGCTGGTGCCCTTCGAAGAGCACACAGAACAAGTCTGGCGTCTTCGGGGCAGCTGCACAAGGTTTCCACTCCTAGCTTCAGAAAGACCTCAAAGTTCTTTACAGAACTTAACTCAATTCACATGGGGAAACACATTCACTGACAACAGCAACATAGTTTCAAACTCTTTTCTACTCACAGCTCCTACTTACATAGTGGGTCTGACAATTCTGGCAGCAAAAGGGTCGGAAAGGGTAAGCCTCAAGCAGCGAACAGGAAGGCGCACAGGCAGTCTCTCACTGAAAAGCCCCAGTAGAGATTTCAGAAGGTCTCTTACCTTAGTTTGGCACCGGGGCGTCAGTGGGGAGACGGTCTGTATCTCAACTGATCACTCTGGGCGTCTCTATCCGAGTCACGGCACCAAATAGTGGAAGAAATTAAACTTCGCATTGTGGTTGTATCAGAATTGACAGAGCCATCTTGGTTTATTTAAAGCTATACAAGTGCTCACAAGGATGATTCTCAAAGGAACAAGTTTACAAGCATATTTATACTTTAGACAGCGAGAAAAGATGCAGGGTTCAGACAAAGCAACCTTGAAAGAAACAAGAAGAAGTTGATCATTCGTTTGTCACACGTAAGCAGTTTACTTTTTTAGCAAACACATAGTTTTGGGAATGGCTATCAGTTTTGGGGTTTTTGGGTTCCTGGAAAAAGGAGAAAGTTAACATCTGCACATAGACAAAACAAGGCATGAAGGTTTTTCCTCATCTTAAAACATTTTAATAGTATTCTAAAATTAAACAATTAAAATGTTTAATTTTAAACATAGCATCAGCATCTTTTTCTCTTCTCTTTCTCTCTCTTCTTAGTCAAGTAAGAAGCCTAGTTAAACTTATTTCCACACCTGCCAACCCTCCCCCCACCATGTTTATCTCTATCCTAATACTGGGATGAAGTCAGCCTTCTTGCTGTGCAGGTTCTTACTGGTTGTTTGGGGGTTTTTTGTTTTGTTTGGGGGGGGGGGGGGGGTTGTAAGCCCCTGGCATCACGAGACTTCGGGTCTTAAAAATAACAGTGGTAGCAACTATTAGCTAAATTACAGTAGCAGCCAGGGGCCCCAGCCAGACTGGGGTGTGTTTCTATGCTTGGTATTTAGACCTAAATATTGAAAAGGCATTAGCGATGGTGGGTGCCCAAGTCAAGTCTGTGATTGTCAGGGAAAAGGTCCTTGGCACTTTCTGAAAGTCAGGCCCCCAAACTTGGACCCTAGGTAGAACAAACAACAAGAAAGGATTTGCATTCTGAGGTTGTCAGTCTCTGTCCCCACTGTGCCCTATGCATCATTTACCCAAAAAGTCCTACCAAATCAGAGCGATAACATTTTACCCGCACTGTATTAGTGTGAATGGCTGCACAACACCGGCTAATGGAGAATCAGATCATCGGCTTTTAGTAAGGCCAGTAGTACCTAAGGGGCCTGATTTTCATTCAAAGAGGGGCCAAATGACACTGCCAAAACAAAGTAAAAGGGTGCTCACATAAATGAGAGATCCTACAAAGGTGACTTGATGTACTCTCTTGACCACCATCGTTACAGTATCCGAGTGTTTCACAGTCTTTAATGTGCTTATTAGGGCTGTGCAAAATTTCACCCCATGTTTCGTTACGAAGCTGTTTCAATACGTTTCAGGCTCAGAACAGCCCAGCCTCCTGCCATCTGACAAGGCAATCGCGCCCCCCCCCCCCCCACTCCTGGGAGGAGTCGGCAGAGCTCCACAGCCCTCCCTGGAGTGCGGGGGGGGGGGCAATCGGCCTCACAGAAGGCTGCTGCTGCTGACTGGGACCGGTGTTGGGCACAGCCCACACCCAGTGCCAGGAAGATCGGTGCTGCCACTGGCCCCAGCCAACAGCACCAGCCTCCTGTTATCCGGCAGGCAGATTGGGCCCCACACCCCCCCCCCCGGGAGGGCTACAGGGGCTGTGCTGGACTGCTCCAGGGGGTGCGGCCCCCCCCCCCCACTCTGCCTCCCAGATCACAGGAGGCTGGTGCTGCCACCTGGGGCCAGCGGCAGTTGGGCCCAGGGCAAATCAGCTCATGTGGGGACCTGCCCCCGCCCCTACCCCTGGGCCCAGCACCCTCCTCAGGCCGACTCGGGTACAAGGCCTGGGGTATATCAGCTTGTACAGGGACCGGACGCTGCCCTGATCCCTGGAGCCAGCGGCAGCACCGATCTTCCTGGCGCTGGGTGGGCAAACCATCGAAACAGCATCAAAACGGCAAAACAGTTTTGATTAAACAAAATGGAACAGTGCTTTTGAAATTAGACAAAACTTGATACAAAACACTGTTCCCTCAAAACGGATGTCGAAGCGGAACAGTGCTGTTTCACATAGCCCTGGTGCTCGTCTTCCCAACGCTCCTGTGAAGTAGCAAGTGCTGCTACTGCCATTTTACAAACATGGAATGGAGGCACAGGTACACTAAGGGATGTGCCCAAGGTTACACAGGAAAAAGTCTGGGACCTCAGGTCTCCTTAGTGTCTCATGCCTGAAGCAACCACCAGACATGAGGAAAAGCACTTTGTGCCTGAAAGCTGGTCTTGTGTCTTTCCCAACTATAGAGCTAGTCCAATAAAGGATATCACCATGTCAATATACTCCTTTACCATTATGGCTACAGCAAAATTCCACCCCGACTGCAAGTCTTATAGACTTCTTTTCTGATTTTTTTTTTTTTTTTTTTTTGCTTTGTTCCTTTGATCCCATTTTCATTCTTTCTTTCCTCTTATTAACTAAATGTAGCACACATGAGTGACAACTGCTTCCTGCTACCAGAAGTTTGCAACAGGTTTTTTTTATGGCCACACAGTTTGACGGCCCTGGTTGTTATCTGTCCGGTATTCACTGTTGTTATTAGTTCACCTTGTTAAATTTTGCACACTTACTCTTCTACTGTGTCTGTGACAGAAGTGAGGCATGGTGGGCCATCCTTGACTCTTTCTCCAGGGCAATATAGGCCGCAGTGCTTTTTGCCCCTTGGGGTCAGGCCCACGCTCAAGATCTCAATATCGCACTCTTAGAGAGTGAGCCATGGGGTACAAATTGCACATACACCCACAGAAAAAAATCAATCAGGCACACATACACACTCAAGGTACATACACTCCGACCAGGCGCGCACGCACACACCGGCAAAAAAGGTACATACACATCCAGAATTACCAGCCTAGGCACATGCTCTAAAAACGTATCGCCAATTCAGACACCTACACACTATACACACGAACAGTTAGACAAAAATCTGTTGTCAATACCCGCACACCCCATACACATGTCACTAATTTGTATATCACACGCACGATGACATATATTTACCTGTTCACACACGTACCACCCACCTACACATCCATCAACTTGGATGGTATGGTTTGTATGCGAGTGTTTGTATGGTTTCAATCTTCTGCCGGCTCATTTAAAATCTGAGTGCCAGCATGGTTCTCAGATGTACCCGATTACAAGGTATGAAATTCATCTGAGACCAACATTAACCTCTATCACCTGGCAGCATACTGTCATCGTGTCACTTGGCAGAGAACATGCAAATGCCATAAATCTTATTTCCCAAGTTAAATGATAGTAAAACTGAAATGATTTTCTGCAGCCCTACATGGGCACATTAAGCTCACTATTGCAATAGCATAAGAAAGCAATAACTATAATAAAAGTAAACAAAGCCATTAAAGATTAACATCAGTGTCATTGAGAGCAGAAGTGGCGCTGGGGCTGTGCCTCCTCTTCTTAGCTCTTCATGTTTATAACCAGGAGTAAGCAAAATGATTCTGAAAAATAAGAGGAGTCCTGACCCATGACACCACCTTAAACCATCTTTCCAGAGCCGTATGTTCCCATTACACGTGATAGCTTACTAACACATATGATACTGGTTTGTATGACCTCACTGTGTATTAGTATGGATTACCGCCACTGGAAATGCTGGCTCAGGAAACAGAGTGAGTACTAAATTCTTCTGATGAAGGGAAAGTAAAGGAAAAAAATGCTAGAGTCATGAAACTGAAGTTACAGGCAGGACTACATAGGCAAAAAAAAAAAAAAAAATCACCTCTCCTTGTTTCAGTCTTTTTTTTTTTTTAAATAAGGCTTTGGGCTATATGTGCACAAATAAGCTTACTTCTTGCAGCCCCTGGGCTATTAACATGGGAAACTTTTGGTGTAAGGCAGTGTTACTCAAATTTTGGGACCTGCAGTCCAAATGAGTGTTGCAGGGCCAGTCCATGGTGTATGAGGTTAGTCCACAGGTACGATCTGGCATGCTGGCCCAGTCGTGTGTACACAGCCCAATCTCATACACTGGGTCCAGCCACTCACCAATTTGGGCCAAATCCGAATTGAATACAGACCGTTTTGCACACCCGTATTAGGCAGTAGCCAGGCAGTGCACTCTGCAATATGCTCTAAGACAAGTATGTGTTTGCCTACCTTGGGGAAACTGGGGAAGCTGCTGCATGAAATCCCAGACAAATTGAACTCAATGGGAATTTTGCGATTGATTAATGAAGCCCCCCTTGCTGTTTTACATTTCTCTGAGCCTTTTGCACCTTCTGATACTTTAAGGAAAAAGCATGGAATCTGGCTCAAGTATATCAGACTAGCATGGCTCCCCCTCACAGATGAATTTGCCCCCCTTCCCTAACGTCCCTTCATTGACTTTTTCCCTGTGTCCCCTTTTATTTACTCTCAGCTTCAAAGGCCCCACGTGGAAAGCTCTGAGGACAATGTTCCTCTGTCAGACCGTGAAGTCAGGAGTTTTCAGCCAGCTAATTTGAACATGCTTTATTTTTCCAGAGTGACTTTGCTGTCTCTTCTTTATAAATTTTAGTGAAAATTGTCCTTTAGTGCCTGCGAGTGATCCTCTGGCCAGGATTTACTGCTGAACTTTGCAAAGAAGAAGAATTATGGGTTAACAATCACAATTCATTGCGACTTACCTCAACTCCCGTGTGCCCTGCTATGATCTAAACACCTCATCTCACTGGTCTCATCTCTTAATGCCAGGATACAACATTGTCATTTTGTATTTAAAACTTTGTTTACTGTTTCTGGCCTTCCAGGGATCCCTCCTCTCAGAAGTTCGCTCATGACACCAGCCATCAAATCCCTCAGGAATACAAACCCTCCTGAGTCATTCTTCTGTTATTTCCAGAGTCTATTTTATCATAGTCACTTGGTTTTCTGCCTTTCCCATTCAACTATGTTTGAATAAGCAGCAAAATAAGTGTACAGGACCTTCACCTAATGCAGGAGGTATACAGTCCCACTAGGGGGAATGCCTTACTGGACTGGGTGTTGGCTACAGGGGATGACCTCGTAAGGGAGCTGCAGATCCGTGGTCACCCTGGGGACAGTGACCATCAAGCAATCAAATTCACCATATGGCGTAGGGTGGGAAAAATAACTAGTAAGGTGAAAGTGACTGGCTTTTGGAAGGCTAACTTCAGTGTGCTCAGGAGGTTAGTCAATGACACACTGCAGGATAGGAATATTGGCAAGATGGGATTCTAGGAAGGGTGGTCGTTCCTAAAGGAAGAGATCCTTTGGGCGTAGAGGGAGACTCTCTCATTGCGAGTGAAAGGAGGCAAAGGGGCCAAAAAACCTCCTTTGCTAAACAGAGAAGTCCAGGAAAGCCTAAAGGCAAAAAAAGAGGCATATAGGCAGTGGAAGCAAGGGGAAGCTACCAAGGAGGAGAATATCTGCTTGGCCCGCGCTTGCAGGGAGGCAGTTAGAAAGGCCAAAGCAACTACGGATCTGAGTCTGGCAACAGAAATTAAAGACAACAAAAAGTCATTTATTAGGCATGTAGGGAGTAAAAGAAAGGTGCAGGGCAGCATAGGACCCCTACTGAACAAGCAGGAGCAATTAGTGACAGACAGGGGGGACAAGGCTGAGCTTTTCAATGAGTTTTTTGCCTCCGTGTTCCTGAACAGGGGTCAAGACAAGTCTCTGAATGGGTTCTTAAATGGACATCAGAGGGACACCAGCCTACCAACTGTCAATGCTGACTTGGTGCAGAGTCACTTGAATGGACTGGACGTGTTCAAGTTGGCAGGTCCGGATGAGCTGCATCCGTAGGTACTGAAGGAATTGGCCGGTGTCAGTCACGCCAGTGGTTCTGCTATGTTTGAGCACTCGTAGCACTTGTGTCAGGTCCCGGAGAACTGGAAAAGGGACAATGTGGTCCCTATTTTCAAAGAAAGGGAGGAAGAAGGATCCGAGTAACTATAGGCCAGTTAGTCTCACCTCCATCCTTGGAAAAGTCTTTGAAAAAGTTATCAAGGATCACATTTGTGAGAGTCCAGCAGGAAAAATAATGCAGCAGGGCAACCAGCATGGGTTCATAGCAGGTAGATCATGCCTGACTAATCTGGTTTCTTTTTATGGCCAGTTCACAAAATGCCCAGATGCAGAGTAGAAGTGGATATCATTTATTTGGATTTTAGAAAGGCCTTTGATATGGTATCTCACCCCATTCTAATAAATAAGTTACAAGGCTGTGACTTAGATGTGTACACGGTCTGGTGGGTAGCAAATTGGCTTGGGGGTTGCGCCCAGAGAGTGGTGGTGGGACAGGTCAGTATCAACCTGGAAGGATGTGAGCAGTGGGGGTCCTGCAGGGCTCGATCCTCAGACCTGTACTCTTCAATGTCTTCATCAGTGACTTGGATGTGGAAGTAATGTGTACTCTGCCCAAGTTTGCATACGATACTAAACTGTGGGGTGAAGTGAACACACTGGAGGGTAGAGAGTGACTGCAGGAGGACCTGGACAAGTTGGAAAAGTGGGCAGAACACAATAGGATGCAGTTCAACAAGGACAAATGCAGAGCGCTGCACCTAGGGCATAAAAATATCCAGCACACTTACCGGCTGGGGAATGATCCTCTCAGCAGCACAGAAGCGGAAAGGGATCTCGGAGTCATAGTGGACTCTAAAGATGAGCGCGAGTTGTCAGTGTGATGAAATCATCAGCAAAACTAACCGCACTTTATCATGCATTAGCAGATGCATGACAAATAGATCCAAAGAGGTGATACTTCCCCTCTATGAGGCATGGGTCAGACCACACTTGGAGTGCTACATCCAGTTTTGGGCACTGCACTTGAAGAAGGATGTGGATAACCTCGAGAGGGTCCAGAGGAGGGCCACTTGTATGGATAAGGGTTTGCAGGCTAAGCCCTATGGGGAGAGACTAGGGGACCTGGATCTCTTCAGCCTCCGAAAGAGAAGGCTGAGAGGTGATCTTGTGGCCGCCTACAAATTCTTTGGGGGTGGGGGGGAGGCAGCAGCAAGGAATTGGAGATGCTACGTTCACCAGGGCGCCTCCTGGGGTAACAAGGAACAATGGTCACAAACTGACAGAAAACAGATTTAGGCTGGATATCAGGAAGAACTTCTTCATGGTAAGGGCGGCCAGAACTCGGAATGGGCTTCCAAGAGAGGTGATGCTCTCTCCTACCTTGGGGGTCTTTAAGAGAAGGCTGGATAGGCATCTGGCTAGGGTCATCTGACACCAGCACTTTTTTCTGCCCAGGGCGGGGGTGGGGGGGGGGGGGGGGGTCGGACTCGATGATCTGATGAGGTCCCTTCCGACCCTAGCATCTATGAATCTAAAATGGTGATCTCAGAATGGAAGACCACAACACTTGTGGGAATAATAGGACAAATTCTTTTCTTGTGTCCGGATTCAGCAAAGTGCTTCAATCAATGTAGCAGTGCCTGTGGAGACCAGCACAGATTTGCCCCTTCTTATAGATTCATAGATATTAGGGTCGGAAGGGACTTCAGTAGATCATCGAGTCCAACCCCTCTGCATAGGCAGGAAAGAGTGCTGAGTTTAGATGACCCCAGCTAGATGCCTATCTAACCTCCTCTTGAAGACCCCCAGGGTAGGGGAGAGCACCACCTCCCTTGGGAGCCCGTTCCAGACCTTGGCCACTCGAACTGTGAAGAAGTTCTTCCTAATGTCCAGTCTAAATCTGCTCTCTGCTAGCTTGTGGCCATTATTTCTTGTAACCCACAGGGGCGCCTTGGTGAGTAAAGCCTCACCAATTCCCTTCTGTGCCCCTGTGATGAACTTATAGGCAGCCACAAGGTCGCCGCTCAACCTTCTCTTGCGGAGGCTGAAGAGGTCCAGGTTCTCTAGTCTCTCCTCGTAAGGCTTGGCCTGCAAGCCCTTAACCTGGACCCTCTCCAGGTTATCCACATCCCTCTTGAAGTGCAGTGCCCAGAACTGCACGCAGTACTCCAACTGCGGTCTGACCAGCACCCGATAGAGGGGAAGTATCACCTCCTTGGATCTATTCGTCATGCATCTGCTGATGCACGATAAAGTGCCATTAGCTTTTCTGATGGCTTCGTCACGCTGCTGACTCATGTTCATCTTGGAGTCCACTAGGACTCCAAGATCCCTTTCCACTTCCATGCCACCAAGCAGGTCATTTCCGAGGCAGTAGGTATGCTGGACATTTTTCCTCCCTAGGTGCAGCACTTTGCATTTCTCCTTGTTGAATTGCATTCTGTTGTTTTCTGCCCATTTGTTCAACCTGTCCAGGTCTGCTTGTAGCTGTTCCCTGCCCTCCGGTGTGTCCACTTCATCCCACAGTTTTGTGTCATCCACAAACTTGGACAGAGTACACTTCACTCCCTCATCCAAGTTGCTGATGAAGGCATTGAAGAGTATCGGTCCAAGGACCGAGCCCTGCGGGACCCCACTGCCCACACCCTTCCAGGTCAAAACCGACCCATCCACTACGACTCTCTGGGTGCGGCCCTCTAGCCAATTCGCCACCCACCGGACTGCCTAGTCATCCAAGTCACAGTCTTTTAACTTGTTCACCAGTATGGGGTGGGATACTGTATCGAAGGCCTTCCTGAAGTCTAAGTATACGACATCCACCCCTACTCCCGCATCCAGGTGTTTTGTAACCTGGTCATAAAAAGAGACTAGATTAGTCAGGCATGATCTGCCTGCTACGAACCTGTGCTGGTTTCCCCTCAGCATAATTTGTCCTGCCGGGCTCTCGCAAATGTGAGCCTTGATAATTTTTTCAAAGACTTTGCCAAGGATGGAGGTGAGACTGACTGGCCTATAGTTGCCCAGGTCCTCCTTCCTCCCCTTCTTGAAAATGGGGACCACACTGGCCCTTTTCCAGTCCTCTGGGACCTGGCCCGTGCGCCACGAGCATTCAAATATTCCCGCCAGTGGCTGTGCAATGACGTTGGCCAGTGCCTTCAGTACCCTCGGATGGAGCTCATCCAGGCCTGCCGACTTAAACGCATCCAGTTCCTCCAAGTGACTCTGCACCATCTCTGGGTCTCCGCGTGGTAGTCTGGCACCTTGCTGCTGCCTCTCTACAATCCCAGTGAGAGACTTGTCTTGCCCCTCACTTAGGAACACGGAGGCAAAGAACTCGTTGAGGAGTTCAGCCTTGTGTCCCCTGTCCGTCACCAACTGCTTCTGCCCATTTAGTAGGGGTCCTATTCCTCCCTGGGCCTTCCTTTTACTCCCTATATATCTAAAAAAAACAATTTTTTGTTATCCTTTACTTGGGATGCCATGCTCAGCTCCATGGTAGCTTTGGCCCGTCTAACTGCCTCCCTACAAGCGCAAGCAGAGGAGGTATACTCCTCTTTGGTAATCTCTCCCTGTTTCCACTTTTTATGTGCCCCCCCTCTTGGCCCATTTCTCTTCATTTAGAAAACATTAACTTTGCTTTTGCAATTTCTCATCTGTTTGAGATAAACGTGCATCCTGGCTATTTAATATTACATTCAAGGGTGTGGCATAAATAAGTAGAGAGAGAAAAATAAGAATTGCCCGTTTCTGTTTGGCTTTAAGTCACGCTTCAAGGTTTAGCTTTCCTATCATTGATTTATCATGAGCTGCTTTAGTGTTCTGCTTCTTGCTATGAACTACAACTCATTCCTGGGTGATCCACAGCTTTCACATTTTCTATTCATTTAGAAAAGCAGTCCCTCCTGGAAAGGGCTCATCACAGCAGTGAAAGTTGGTATGGGCCTTATCTCCAGGTGTGGTTGAAGGATGCTGTACACTAGCTCTGATGAGCTCAGCAGAGCTTATTTGGTGCAACTGTCTTTCTGCTGAGCCCCAGCATGATGAAGCATTCAGTGAAGTGGTGGTCTGCTGTGAGCTGGTTATTTTATACTTTTCTTTCCAAGGAACTATGCAGCAGTACCTCGCGCTTTCCATGTGTGCCTTTTAAGACCACTCTTTGCAATTTCCCTCCTTCAATTTCCCTTCATCTCAGCAGCAGACTAGTAGGCTCATCGTATATATAGGTGCTATGCTTTCAGACCTGGTCAGGGAAATTTCTTTGGCTGGAGGGATATAGTGAACTGAATGCAGTGGATGAATTTCCACACACTCTGCGGTGCTCCTAAATTCCACCAATACAGAAGACTCAGAGCCTGAATTCAGATCCGCTTCTTCAACTTTCTAAATCTTTGTCACCTCTTGCCACATAATGTGCTGCCCTGGTCTGGAGAAGATGAAGAGATTCACCCCCTCTAGGGCCTTCCTCTGTGATGCAACACTTCTTGCAGGCTCTCTTCTTCCTTCATCCCATGCCAGATGTGGCGAGCTCAGGCAAAGACCCCTCTGTAGAAAGGATATTACCCAGGGGAGTCATTTTGCGCCTTTCATGGCCCCCTTATAGGTCTGCAGTACTGGAAAGCATAGGGACCATGTACATGCCAAGACCTGAAAACACAAACCGGAGACGAGCAGAGCTCCTGTAGCATTTTAGCGTGTTGAATTCAAACCAAACAGTAATTTTATGAGCAATAATTATTTTTCTAGATCAGGGTAGTGCAGGGAGCCCCCAGCTGAGACAGGAACATCATTGTGCTACATACTGTGCATGCACACAGGAGTAGGAATTCTTGCATCAACGAGGTTAGAATCTTCTCTTCATTCATTAAGGGAGGCTCATATGCCAACAACAATGGCTGTTTGTATTTGGTTGCTATGTAGCTTGTATTTAGTTGCTAGTTATGTAAATTTCTAGGCAAATTAGATGCCACCCTTTGGCCTCTGCAAAATTGCCAGCATGGGACTCATTGTCACAAAGTCTGTGTACCTCTGTTACAAGGGAAGATTCCTGCCTCT
>NW_026775382.1:0-33725 GCF_030867095.1 Alligator mississippiensis | reverse complement strand
TGGCATGCCCCCCCCCCCATTACTGCTGTTGTGGGGCCGGCCATTTCACGCTGCTGTTTTGGGGTGGGGTGGGGTGAAGTGGGGCAGGGCAGGGCCAGGCCCGGTGCCTCCCCCCCAACTGCTGTTGCAGGGCTGGGCCCAGTGCAGCCCCCCCCCCCACCCGTTTTGGGGCCAGGCATGTTTCCTCCCCAGCCGCCCAGCCTCTGTCCATCTGCCCTCTCCCCATGAATGATGGGGCGGGGAGGGGGGCGCGGCGGCGTGGAGCACTGCCACCCAGCATCCCGTGCTGCAGCTGCATCCAGGGAGCAGGGGGTGAGGCCAGCACTTCTGGCCTCATCCCCCACTCTGTCCGCTCCATCACCACCACCTCCTGAGAGCAGGGTGGGGGTGCCCTCGAGGCCAGATGCACTGTCCCTGCCGTCATGGCACCAGGGCCTGTTCTTCCTCCATGCTACGGTGGGCCAGTGCCCAGCCCGGGCCCATTCCTCCCCTCCCTCATGTTCCTGCCACGGGTCCAACACTGTTCCCCATCTCCCTTGTGCTGCCATCACTGCCTACGGCTCCCCCACGGAGCAGGGGAGCTGCACTGGCCTTGGCCCCCTGTACCTGCTGTCATGGTGGCGGTCCGCTGTGGTGCCCCTGCCACCTGCAGTCTGAACCCTCCTGAAGCACTCTGATTGGCTGTCGAGACAGCCAATGAGAGTGCAAATAAAGCGTTACAGACAGACAGACCATGACTTTTATCATATTAGTATGCTAATCCATTATACTTTGAATCATGCTTATAGTTGAGGAGTCCAAAACATTTTGCAGACGTTAAGCCTAGCACGTCCAAGCGAGGAAGAAAAGATATAGCAAGTGATCTGTTGGGAAAACAGAATTATATAGAGAAAGGTACATAAAAGACTTGCCCACTGTCATAGTGATTCAATGCTGGAATATAACCCAGTGATTCTGGTTTAATCATCAAAGACCATTCCTTTCTAATACCCCCTAACTAAGCAATTTTAATTTTCAGCAATAAAAAATGAAGTCCAGTCAAAGTTAGTAGATGGCTGTTCATGTCTTACACAGTCTCAAAAAAGAATGATGAAATACTGTAGTGCAGTCATTTGAGCCATGCATTCAATACCATGCATAATCACGTGCATTTTTCTTGAGTTTCTCAATCTCTGTCAAGTCATCCTTCCTTCTGGGACAGATTTTCAAATATCCAAAGCATAACATTTTGTAGGAAATCTATTTGAAATGAAGTGTAGAAACAACCTGCTTACCCCACCCATGGGCAGAAAGCTGGATAATACAAAAGAGAAATCTGCCTTTCTGGATACCTAAATTGAAAATGATTCAGCAGGAAAAATAAGTCCTCTCTCTCTTTTCCCAGGGCTTACTTGTGCTTTCCTGCAAAGAAATCAGAGCCTTCTTACTTTAAGAAAAAATTCCCTAAGGCTTACAGTGGTAAAATACCTGGACATCGTAGTCTGGAGATGGCTTTCCCATAGAACCGGGTTTAATTTGCATTCCCTTGAAAGTTCCACAAACCAGCACCTGTATCAAAAGGTTTTGAAAATTAAACTACGTAGTGTGTGGATTCAGACTTTTGATTTACCTTCAAGTTACTAAATTAATAATCACAAATAAAGTTATACTGGACACCAGAGTTTATCACAATGGAGTTTATTGCTTCCAGGCTCCACCTTTACATGTGCACCCACGACTGCAATATGCTGAGCTGGATCAGAGCAGCCCAAGCTGGCAGGGTCCAGGGGGTCAGTGTGCCAGCCCAAGGCTGTTCTTACCCAGCTCGACATGCTGCGGAGGGACTGGTTGGGGCACAAGGGTGCTTCCACTGTGGGGCTAGCTGGCAGGCAGTCTCCACACTTGAAGCACTCTCATGCCCCAGCCAGCCACGTCAGTGTCTACACATGCAGTGCTATGGAATAAAAAAACTCCACAGCAGGATAGTACTTGTTTTTACAAGTACTACCCTGCTGCAGAGTTGATTAGTTTTCTGTGGACTAATAGGGCTGCACATGTGGATGTGAAATATTTAATGTGGAGCTAAATAGTTTACTCTGCAGTAAATGTTTCTTGTAGACGCACCCACTGTATAGCAGCTCTGTGAGAAGCAATCATTAAAACTATAATCATGCAACAACTGATAAAACTTCTAAAATCCAAGTTCTGCTCTTGGCATTACATGTACAGTGCTGAAGGAAATTAGGACCAGCTGTAAATGTGAATCTGAAAGCAAAATTTGGCATGTAATGAACAGGAATGTGGTTTTGCAGTATTAGGTTCCGATCCAAAGTGCAATGGAGCCAATACAGGGCCTGACTCCTTTCGTTATCTTCAGCGGACTTTGAATCCAGGCTTTAAAATTCTGGATAACTTATTAAACCTAGATTATTTTCAACATCATTTATTGTTACTATTGATTTCTTCCCCTGAAAGATGGCCAGACCATTTATTGTAGTTTTAAATAAGATTTTTCTTGGCAGGATGAATGGAATTTGCTGGAGCATCTCTAAAGCACTTGGATATACCGTTTCTGTCTGTCCATAGCCTTCATAGATATCCAGCCCGGTTTGTGTTTTCCATTTTCCCATCACTTCAGGGTTGATTGGTTCCCCTGCACTCACACAGTGTTGCAGACTCTTGAATTTGCAGCTTTGTGTGAAAGAGAAATAAAAGTCAGTCAGGCAAATAGAATAATTTGCCACACAAGGGAAATTAATTCAAAAGGCTGATTCTGTATCTCTTCTTTTAGTGTCAGTGTGTCAATAGGAGCTGATTCCCATGAAGGAACTGGGTAGAAGAAAGGGTTAGATCATGTTTGCTGTGTCAGTAGGTTGGTTTATTCTTGAAGTACAAGGGTTCGTTATTGTCGTATTTTTTATCCTTACTACTGAAAAAACTGGACATTCTTATGCCTATAAAAATGTAAAACCTTGTCCGAATGCTGCTACCCTTTTGACTTCCACGTTCCCTTGTGGCAATGAGCTCCACAGGTTAATTGCGAAATAGGCTACTTTTTTTGCTCCTTTTAAAAATTAATTGTATGGCGCCTGTTCTGCAAATGACTCCGTATGAGCAGTCCCCACACCTGCAGACTAGCATTGAATGGTTTCTTGTTGTACTACTAGAAAGAGTGACAGAAGGTAGATCTACTACTTCCTATGTCTTTTTTGTTATTGTATTTCTTCACTGTTTGTCTTTTCTACTAAAAATAGAAATAAAACTCTTAACTGAGTCCCCTTCATTCCATTTTAACTATATGGTGTAAAACGGAATTTAGCATATTGTGAAAACCGAAACTCAGCGTTTAATCTCTTACCATAATCTTAGCATAAAATTGGAAATGGAGTAAAAAAATAAAGGAAGAATCTTGGCATTTGGTCTTAATGATATTAACAAAAGATTGTGTCATAGTGGCATTGAGTTAATACCTCCAACCTCCAAATGTTTCAGTTAAACCTACCGGATGCAGGCATATTCCTATAGTTTAGGATATTCAAGGAGTACAAGCTAATAAGAAAAAGTTATTTTTCTTCTTGAAGCAGTGTTCTTATAAACTAGGGCTAGAAAAGAAAGCTTAGGATTGGATAATAGTCTTTTTTTTTTTCCAATAATATGGTTCAAAATTCTGGACTTCTTTTCAAACATTTTTTTTTACCTCAAGTTACTAAACATACGTAAGTTGCATTATCCCTGTATCATATATTTTGGATAAAAGGCTTTGCTGTATTTTGAAAGGTAAGATTCATGACATGGAAAAATGCATGGCCAAATTTTGCGCTCACCTTGAAGGTACTACAGGTTTGTGTTGCTGTAAAAACTGCAAAATTTTGCCCACTATTTTGATCAAATATATTGATCTACTGTAATATACTTTGACTATGCTTTACCTGGTCAGGTCATGCTGCACAAGCATTCGATAAGCAGTTGGAGCAGAACAGACAGTTGTTATGGGATATCTGGACAGACTCTAGAGGATTTAAAATGAAAGCTAAGTGTTGCAAGCAGAAGTTACCATGGTTTCCTTCATCATTTAAATCAGAAAGCTTATGTTTACAGTGTACTATTTGTAACCAATCTATGAAACACTTGATAAGAATAGTAAAGAATTGTGAAAACACATCTGCCTTCAAAATCTCAAGCACTTTTATCATTTTAAGATAGCTTTTTCTGTAAAACAGCTTGTCAATCAGTTTACAATTAGCCTGACATTTCAGGGCTTTTCATCACAAAACATTTTGTATCCTACTTTACAGCATTTCTTACAATGACAGCTCTTAGTACTTGATTACAAAATAACGGCAGCCATAGAGCTGCTGGTTTGTATGTTTAAAGCAGTGTTTCTCAACTGGGGTGCTGCAGCAGTCCAGGGTGCCATGAGAACCTGTTGGGTTGTTGCGATGTATCCTTATGCAGGCAAGAGCACCCTGTCCTGCAGAAGCTGCTTCACAGTTCAGCACTGATGTGCCTCTGGGAAACCAAGGCATGCATGAACATTTCACTTGGCTGTGAAGGTGCTATGGCACCCTGGAGTTAGATGCCATTGCTATAGTGCTGCAGGCAGGTGAAACTTCCCTGTGCACCTTGGTTTCCACGAGGCACTTAGAAGCCACATTGGGAAACAGCCACGGAAGAAGAGGGCGCTTCTACCTCTATTGGGTGCATCTAGTAACCCTAATGTAGGCAAGAGCACCTGCTCCTTCCACAGCCTTTCCCAGTCCATTCCCACACACACCTGGAAACAGAGGTGCATGGGGCAATTCCACAAGGCAATGGCTCTGGTCGCAGAGGCATCTATATCCAGGTTGCCTCCATCACTAGATAGCACTGTTCTGCCCACTCCTAGCCAGGAAGGGCTGCAGCATGGGACGGGTGGAGGGAAGGGGAAGATGCTGGCCTGCTTTCTTAGAGAATCCTGATGCAGGCAGGAGCTGCAGCCATTCCCAATCTGAGTATGCATGAGGCACGTGGGGCAGAGCCACTCAAAACAAGAAAAGAGTAAATCAAAAACGCGAAAAATACTCTACCTGCAAGGGCAGCAAGCCATACCCCAAATGAAAAATCACTGAAGTAAACTGAGGCACTACAACAGTGGTTCTTAACAGAGGGTTCTGCCAAATTCAAGAGCTGTGGAGGGAGGCCCCGACTCGAAAAAGGTTGAGAACCACCGGTTTAAAGGTTTAATTGACTGTGAAATACACCTCAAATATCTGTCATTTTTTAGTGTTTTCCAGGCAAAGTAACAAAGGAATGTGCCTTTCTAGGGATGCTACGTTATCAGCATAATTATAAAGTCTCTATGAAGGGGCCAGAGCAATGCCTCCCCACTACTCCCCACCAAAAAACCCCAAACAGTGATGCTTGGATATCTTTCACAGTATCCAAAATGGTACTCATGGGATAGGGTATAACTTGTGTTGATATTAAAAAATATAACATTGAAAAGTCAGACTTATGTCAGCTTCTTCACTGTGCCCCAAATCAATGTGCTTTACAAAATTCTCATTTACCTACTACTGCTCTCACTTTAATAACAACATCTCTGTATTTTTACAAACCATTCCTGCAGATATTGGCATGTTTCACTTTTACAGCCAGTAATTCTTGCAGGGTCACACAGCATGACTTTTATTCAGCAAAGTACTTAGTCCCATACTTCCCTCCCCTTAGTCTAAAGGTGATATAAGCAGGTAGAAAAAGTTAAGCATCTGCTTAAATGCTTTGTTGAACCAAGCTTGTATCAACTACTCAATAGCATTAACTAGGATGGGGCCCAGGCACCACCTATGAGGGGTGCCAGTGTACCACCCTTCCTCCCTGTTTCCCCACGCTAGAAGTCTTTGCAGCAGCAGGGGTAGCTCTGCACTGCCTCCGCCTCTGCCTGTCTGAGGAATTGGGCAGTGCATTACTGCACCCAACTGTGTATTCAGGCAAGGGGGAGGGGAACGACAATACGAGTTGTATCAGCAAAATGGTGTCCCCCTGCTATCCCAGGCACTCAATGTGTGTCCTACACCACTGCTACAACTCACTACTGAGAGCTGGTTGGTTGATTATCTTTTGGTAAAGGGCTGCAGACTTGCAGCATGCAGCCCATCACACAACAGTGAGGAAGTGGGAACTTAGGCAAAAGCAACATGGAAGGAAAAGCCTGCTGTTAAACAATTCCATTGTTTCTTGTCACTTACATCCAGGACAGTTCTTGCATCAAATCGTGGCATGTGATGTACAAAGACACATGCCCCTTGAATCCATGGTGCTAGCACGCTGCTCCAGGCTGACTTTGCCCAACCTGTGTCTGACGTATTCCATAGTATATCAGAAGAGGTCAGATCCAGCCAGTACCTAACAATACAAGGAAAAAGATTTGTGGGGGATTTTCTTTATCATATGAAAAGGAACTTCACATGACTGTTCTGATCCAATATAACCATAACTGACTAGAGGAATTATTCCTCATCTCTTGGAATAATGGTTTTGTCATGACTTTAATGAAACTGACAGTTTTTGATATTGGAATATTCTGCAAAAACACATGATTTACAGCAGTCACAGACTATACCTTCCAGTTACTGTGAGTCCAATGCCATGACTGCTGTAGGAATGCTCAGTCATTTTTGGAGATCCTGTTGTTCCGCTGGTAAAAAACGCAGACATTAGATCTTGATGTTTTGTGTTCACACAGCTGTGGTCAGCACCAGCATATCTTTAACAGACAAAAGGAGGCAAAAAATAAACTCAGAGATCCTGATTGTGTTTGTATAAAATAACTTCTGTGGAGTTCTAGGAGAGAATGCACCAAGCAGAACTAATGGGACAGTGTTTTCTCTTTAGAGAAGGACATCCTGTGAGGGTATATCAAGGTGACTGCACAGAGCTTAACCACATCCTGAGAGGTCAGATGGCATGAAATCTGATTTAAAAAAAAGCGACCTTCAAACCGTGTTTTTTTCTCCTCTTTTTCTCAAACTGCATCTTAACCTTTTGCATTAGAAAAGGCTTGTGATATTATTTCACCAAGAACTCACAGCCAGCCAGTTCCAGGGGAGATGGGGAGCATAGAGAACTGAATACTTCCCTGTTGGAGACCCTGCAAGAGGGTGGGCAGGAGGAGAGCTCCATAATGCCAGCCATTCTCAGTGTGCCAGTCAGCACAACTGAGCTAGGGCTGCATGAGAAAAAAAGTGATGCCAGGGAAATGGGTGGCCTTATCACTAAGGTCTGAATTTGGATTGTGGCACCAATGCTACCTGAACACAGCAATCCTGCAGCTGTTAAAAGCTTTAATACCAAATGTTAAGGTGGCACAGGGAAACTTGTATTGCCAGCATCTCCACTTAGTCCTTTTCATCCTGGATGGTAGTGGTGTGCCACCATTTGGGAAGAGCTGCCTCATATATTTTGTGGCTTCACGCTAGACAAACATTCACTAAATGTGAAAAGACCCAAAGCCACTGGACTAGTCATGGCTCTAACAGGAATGCTGGTATTTTCCCTTTGTGTGCATTTTTCCAGCTCCTAACAAGATGAAAATGTTACAGCATATTTTACCTTCCCAGGTCCTATTCACAATCCAGCCAGCATGCTTCCCTCTCATATTACTGCAAGGCTTTCACTGTAACAGCTACTCACTTGATGAGTTCTTTAAAACTCAACCATCCTTTCTTGTGGTCCTCTGCCACCAGTAGCTTGAATTTCAGGAACTGGCATTCAGACTCAATGGAATCTACAGCTGGTGCCAACACATCATCAGTGATAATACACTTCGCTTTTGACATTTGTAGTCTATGGAGAAGGTCTTTTGCTGTCAGCTGTGATGTTCCAGGAATAAGGATAGTTCCTAAAGGGGGTGCCAGATGTAAACCTTAATAATATCATTGCACACACCTGTCAGCCAAACTGTATTCACCTTACACTTATTGGTAGCTTTCCTGACTTCAGCAGTTATGTGCTGGAGTAAGCAAATAGGATTTGGCTCTAGGTTTGTAAATGTATTGCTTTTCCATAATTATATTATTTAAGATCAATATAAATTTGTGGTTAAGACCACAGCCAAGGGCATTTATGAGGTCCATTAAGAAAAGCTAATAAATAATAGATTTCACTCATATAGAATGTTCTGTACTTATAACAGCGTTGGACTTGAATACTAAGGGTCATGGATTAACATCTATTCATTTGATAAGAGTGATAGCTGCATCTGCTTCCTTCAGATAAAATGCATCTTCATTGATTCTCATTTTTCATCATGGCACCTTACACATTTTACTAGGAAAGCCAGCTAACAATGTATAGAAAACATCAAACCCTTGATAAAGGACTCATTCTATAAGGGTACCATATGTATGCAAACAGCTTTCTAGACAGAGATAATTAGCTATATGACTAATTGTACTGGAGAAAAAGGAAGGTTTTGCAATAAAAGTATTGGCTGGGCTCACTGGATTTAGATTTAACCTCACTTCTACTGTAGACTTCCTTGGTGAATTTAGGCAAGTTGCCTAGTGTCCGATTTTCCCAAGCACCAACTGAAATAATTATTCTTTTCATGCTTCACTTATTCATATGTAAAGTATGACATGCAATACTTCACAAGGACATTGTGAAGATAAACTATTAGTATTTGTGAGGCTCTGAGATACTTTGGGTTTTATTAAATATTTAGACACAGCAAATATTTAAACAAATATTTAAATATTTAAACAAATCCCATTAATAAACACTCAGATGCACATCTGAATATATGCAAGCAAGCAGAAGAGTCCATCTGATGTTTATCATGAGCAATGAGAATGAGAGCAGTGATATAGACAGAGAGAGTATTAAGGCTTTTGTTAATAGCAAAAGTAAAGGATGCTTGAAAACCAAACAGTACAGCTTAGACAGATGTAGCTATATCGCACTCATTTGTCATTGTGAATGGCCATGTTTCCGATTGAGAATGCCTTTATAATTTTGAGCTTGCTCAGTGCTGATTATTGATTCTATTCATAAATGCTAGTTTGTTTGGTTCTTTTACTAACCTGTTCTCATACAAGCCATGTTCACCAGCCACCATTCTGGTATCCGGGGCAGAATTAAAATGACTCTGTCTCCTTTTTGTAGGCCACATACCTCAGACAGTACATTAGCCACTTTCCTGGAGAGGACTCCCAGCTCCTCAAAGCTCCACCTCACCTCATCTCCATTATCATTCACCCACCAAAATGCTGGGTTTGTGGGCCTCTTCCCCTCCTAATGAACAACACGGCACATTATAAGTGCTTAGGTTAAGACATGCATCACTTCCCCTCAGATCTCAACAAGACAAATGTTCATAACTGATGAGTCACTGAGGCAACTCTGGCCTTATTGGAGTCTATTGTAGTTTTGCCACTGACTTCAGATAAGCCCTGCTCACTTGTTTGAAAGAACATGTGTAGGTACCTACCTTCAAGAGATGCCAGGTACTAGATCATGAGAGAATGGCAACACCCGCCAACAGTTTTGACTCACATTCAAGTTCCAGAGAGGGTGGGATTCCAGGCACATCCCAGGTTTCAGTGCTTTTTATTGGCTATCTCTAGGCAGCTCCACACTCAGTGTGCAGGACTTTTTTGGATCATCCTTGAGAGGTGTCTACTCTGTGCATACATTGAACTGGGAACTCGTGGGCATAACACTGGGTTTTGGATTCCATTATGGGCAGCCATATGCCTACAAATTCAGTGCTACAATGCCTAAGCCTTTTGTTGGATATAGTCCATAGCCTTGCAGCAGTCAGTGAGGTTACTCATGAAAGCCAGCGCTATAGCACCAAGCTGGGGGGAATAGTAGAACTTAGGAATTCCTAGTCGATTTGTAATCGCAAAGTCAGATAATTTACTTGTCAATGATATTTTTCATGAAAATCTTAATGTTAGAAGTTGAAGAAAGTTTACCTTTTCCACTGCAGTCCATTTGTCCAGCACATCTCTTGCAAAGTTGAAATACTCAGGTATCTCTGGTTTGTACTGTTGTTTTATGGATTCGTAGTCTGAAAAATTCTGAGGAGCCAACAGTGCGCCGCCTTTGTTAGTGTATCGGAAGAATCTAATCGGAGTGCGCAGGGACCTGCAGCCTTGGGTTTTCAGGAAGAAATGCATAGCAGCCAGAGCCATAACAGGGCCTTTTGGTTTATTCTGTCATCAAGTCACTTGTTGCAGGGCTTATCTGAAAACTATACAGTGCAGAAAAAAAATACTTGCCAAATAGATTCAAAAGATTTAAAATGTCTTTATATCTAGGTTATGAAATAATTAAACCTTATCCTGCACTTTATAAAAAACAAGCTTCTCATGTAACCTATTAAACTGTTGTTATTATATGTATGACTTGATTGTGTTATGAAGGTCTTTTATTGCAAGTGCTTTGTTTCCTAGTCAAAAGAAAATGAGGCTGGTGAGTACCTATCACACACTCCAACTGTCCTTGTAACTGCTATACCCTACATCACTCTTTTGCTTACAGAACTGAATCAAAACTCAGGAAAAGAGTACTCATAAGCCAAATTTTGCATTACCCACCAAAGGAGAAGTGCTGCTGCTGACACACAAATGAAAAGTAAACACTTCTTTCTCTTCAGTGGACCATGTCAGCCTCATCTCAGTCCCTGGAAAGATCATGGAGCTGGTCTTCAAGAAATCCATTTCTAAGCACTCTGAGAAGAAGGTTATTAGGAACAGTCGACATGGATTCACCAAGGGCAAGTCACGCTTGACCAACCTGATTGCCTTCTATAATAAGATGAATGACTCTATGGGTGTGGGGGAGAGCAGTTGACATGATATACTTTGACTTTAGCAAGGCTTTTGATATGGTCTCCCACAACATTCTTGCAAGCAAGGTAAGGAAGTACGGGTTGGATAAATGGACTGTAATGTGGATAGAAAACTGGCTGGATTGTTAGGCTCACAGGGTAGTAATCAATGACTTGATGTCTAGTTGGCAGCCTGTATCAAGTGGAGTGCCCCAGGGGTCAGACCTGGCGCCAGTTTTGTTCAATATCTTCATCAGCGATCTGGAAGATGGGATGGAATACACCCTCAACAAGTTTGCAGATGACATCACGCTCAGGGGAATAGTAGATACACTGGAGGGTAGGGCTAGGATTCAGAGACCTTGACAAATTAGAGGACTGGACCAAAAGATATTTCATGAGGTTCAATAAGGAAAAATGCAAAGTCTTGTTCTTAGGATGGATCAATTCCACGCACTGGTACCGGCTGAAGATCAACTGCCTAAACAGCAGCTCTGCCGAAAAGGACCCAGGGGTTACAGGGTACAATAAGCTGAACATGAGCCAACAGTGTGTCCTCATTGTGAAGAAGCCTAATGGCATACTGGGCTGCATTGGTAGGATCATTGCCAGCAGATCAAAGGTAGCAATTCTTCCTCTCTGTTCAGCACTGATGAGGCCACATCTGGAGTACTGTGTCAAGTTTTGGGGCCCCCACTACAGAAACAATGTGAACAAACTGGAGAGAGTCCAGCAGAGGGCAACAAAATGGTTAAGGACCTGGAGCCATAGGTGACACGTAGGGGGGGCACTTCCCCTCCCTGAGAGTGAGCACTCTGGCTGGTAGGGGGCATGGAGAGTGCTAGTGCCTCCCCTGAAATTGGCTCCACCAGCAGCATGTTGGCAGCTGACGTGCCCGCGGTGGAAGTGCCAGCACTTCTGCTCCCACCATGCTGTGTGCGTTAGTGCTGGTACTTTTGCCGCCTGCCCCTGTTGCCAGCTGGCCACTGGGGGAACCCCCTGCCCCGGTTGTGCCCTGCTGGTGCCTCACCAGACTCAGGAGGCACCAGTCGCCCATGCCTGGGGTACATGGGGCTGAGGGAGCTGGACTTATTTAGTCTGGAACAGAAAAGACTGAGAGGGGATTTAATAGCTGCCTTCAACTACCTGAATGGTGGTTCCAAAGAGGATGAAGCTCAGTGGTGACAGATGACAGAACACAGAGCAATGGGCTCAGATTGCAACAAGGGAAGTTTAGGTTAGATAGTAGGAAAAAACTCTCTCATGCAGAGGGTAGCAAAGCACTGGAACAGGTTACCCAGAAAGGTTGCAGAATCACCATCCTTGGAGGTTTTTAAGTCCCAGGTAGACAAAGCCTTGGCTGGGATGATCTAGTTGGGGATTGTCTGGCTCCGAGTAGGGGCTTAGACTAGATGACCTGCTGACACACATGCTGAAGACTGGCTACCCCAGATCTAGTCCAATCGCCTGCTCATGGCAGGATCATCCTTATGCAATAAGCGTATAATTATTATCTGTCAATTGTGGTTGGGGTTTTTTAAGTGATCTACCCCCTATGCAGTGAGACTTGTTAGATTTGTGAAGGCCAGATCAGGGAGTTGTATATAGGGTGACCACCTGTCCCTAATTGGGTGGGACTGTCCTGGAATGGGAATCTCAAGTCCCAGTCCCGGGCTGCATGACTCCAGAACAGCATTTGTCTCAGATATGCAGCATTGTGCAGAGATCTGCGGAAAATGGTGCGTTTTCCTTTGCAGGCTGGCAGCGTTCCAAGAGAGGGACACAGGGAGTGCCATGTGCATGCCTGCACTCATGCACGTGGCAGGGAATACAGCCAGGCAGTGTGGAGAGCAGCTCCCTGCAGGTAAGTCTGTGGGAGAGAATGGAGTATGGGGGGGGGGAGTGGGAGGCAGATCAAGTTAACCATGGTAAGGGAGGGAGTGGGGCAGGGGTTGGGGGTGCTGCCCAGCCAGGGTGGTGCATGGGGCTGGGATATGGAGTCAGACAGAGCCATGAGTGGCTTGTTCAGGGGGTAGGGCATGGGGGGTGTGGTTCCCTACTGCTGCATGCACCCCCAGGGGGGATATGAGGGGCATGAATCCCTGTGGATTTGTGCGCGGGGTGGGGGCAGATGTGGGCTGCCTCCTGTGGACTCCAGGCTCTCCACCCTGCTGCCCTTCCCCCAGGAGCCCCACCAACCATGCCCCCTGCCAACTCAGCAGTAGCAAGGGGCACAACTCCACTGTTAATATTGGATCAGAAATTAGTGCTGAAGAATGGGACACCATCTGGAACAATGGTCCTACCACATCCATCTGTACAGTAATATGTTTTTAAAATCCTATTTTGATGGTATCTCATCCTATGTAGAATTAAACATATTTATGGTTCAAGAACAGGCAAATGTTGGAGGGAGTGCAGTCAGTTGGGAGGATTCTATTTGATGTGGTGGATGTGTCCCAGAATTAAGACTGTTCTGGAAGAAGATAACATGATCCTGGGGAATAACAGGATGCCAGTAACCCGTTTCTGTTTTTACTGAACCTTCCTGCAACACATAAGTAACAAAGATCAGGCCTCCCACATTTCATATGATAGATCATATCATATGGATATAAGGAAAAACTTCTCCATGGTTTGTGTGACCAGACTCTGGAATAGACTCCTAGCGGAAGTCTACCTTGGAGATCTGCAAAAGGTAACTGGACACACACCTTGCTAGGGTTATTTAACCCCAGCAGTCTTTCCTGCTCAGAGCAGAGGGGCTGGACCTGACGATCTCACAAGGTCTCTTCCAGCTCTAAACTTCTGTAAATTGACTGACCACCCATCTTCTAGCAGCTGCAAGAATTACAGCTGCAAAAAACTGGAACAGAAGTGACCAGTGACTGATTTTAAAAAGTTTTGGGAAATGTTAGTAATGGAAAAGTCATCTTATCATGTCAGTGTTATATAGGTGAGAAGGAAAAAAGATGCTTGCTTAGAAATTTGGTGGAGATTCTTGAAATTTCATAAAAAAGAATCTTCTCCTGCCTCCAAACCAGACAGTTTGAGAAACTGTGTTGAATATTAAGGAAAATGCAAGTTCCATGAGCTTACATTTAAGAATAAATTTAAAATTTAAGAGCAGAGATGTGTAGAAATTTTCACTATGTTGAGTTCTGAGGAAAAAGTGTTGGGAAGTGAATTATATACAGATAAAGAAACACAAAAGCTTAACATTGACTGAAATATAAAGAAACCATCAGAGACTTTAAAAGAAAAGAACACAAACGTGGATGCTGACTTAAGGTAAAGGCGCAGAATTGATGGAAGTTTAATGTCTGTATATATATTTTAATGAATTGAATGCATCTTTAAATGTTAAATTTATTATGTGATAAGTTGGATTCATTAATAAAGTTAAGAACAAAATACAGAGATGGAGAGAGTCAAATGCTATGAATGAATAAAGTAGACAAATGAAAGCTTGTAGCCTATGAAAGCTTTTCTGAATGAGTTAGTATTCCAAGGTGCCACTCTGTCCTGCTTTCTACCAGAAGTGGATAGAAGTGAACTAGGAAAGAACCAAATTCTGCTTTAAAATGGAAGGCCCCAATAAAATGTCCTGCAACAGATTGGCAGATTCAATTTGTGCATGAAAAGGCCGCATGCTTATACACTGCCAGGAAAGAAGGAAGGAATTTAGAAGAGATTTATGCCATGGGGATGAATTTCCCAGTGCATTCTTGTCTGCAAAACTGCCCAGATGGAGTCATTCTCTACCTTTGGAACTGCTACAGCAATGTAATAGAAATCCTAGCTGCAGAGGGAAACATTGCAGGGATAGAGAAGAAGAATCAGTAAACAATGAAAAAAACAGGGACAGAATATAAATATCACCTTGAAAAATCTGAAATGGGATGTCTGACTCTCAGGGCTGCTGTCAGGGACATTTTCTGGGGTAGCAGCCTCAGAGAGGGTTCCCCACCCCTGGCAGAGTCCCCTAAGCCCTGCCCCTGGTGCAGAGAGAGGATTCCCTGCCCCCCAGTCAAAATGGTCCTGTGGGGTTGACAGGCAGAGGCTAGCGAGCAGAGGCTTTACTGCCTCAGCCCTGTGAAAACAGTGGGGTGGGAGGGCCAAAGGATCCCAGCTGGCTCTCTAGGATGTGTGGGGGAAAGTTGAAAAGCCTGGTGGAAGGGGCCTTCCCCTCCCTGTGCCTTTCAGATCCCAGCTGGGGAGACTGGTGCTGGGCTGGGGGGTAGTGTTTGTAGCATGAACTGAACTAATGTAGCTGGTGTTAACATAGAGTATAATAGTAGTAAACTGTAACCATGTTAGTCTTGTCCTGTAAATAACTTGAAAACTCAATTTTGTATTCTTTTGCTTGACTTATGTGAATGAACTCTGCATGCCCTTTATGTATGAGTATGTGTGAAAGGGTGAATGGTGAGAAAATGGCATAGAGACAGGAAAAGAAGATTTAACTGTTTGTAAGCAACAAGGCACCAAATGTGTAAGTTACCAGGCAGTAAACTGATTAATAGATGGCTGAAGAATCCCTTTGAGGCCTAGGGCACACAGGAGATAACAAGGAGGAGGAATGCACACATCCTGCCAGATGGGCAGCAAAGATACTCCAAGGCTGAGATACCAACTTTTATGACCAAACTGACCTTGGGCTGAGATAAGCAGAAGATGGATGAGAAACAACTGCAAAAACAGAAATTGGGTATGGAAAAACCCCAAAGTGCAAAACAAAGGGTGCCAATCCCCATAAAAGAGGATTCTGGAATACACCAGGTTTGGTGAGTCTCTCTCAACTGCTGCTTTCTTCAGAGCACAGACACGTCTGTTCACCCCGCTCCAGCCTGCTATCTGCATCTTCTCTCATTAGGCCTGGGCCGGGCACCCAGTATTCCTATTGAACAACTGCTGCTGGTAACTATAATATCTGAATGGAATGGTTGTTTTGTGTTTGTGTATGTCTGAGTGTAATGATGTGTAGGATGATTTGTGTGTGTCTGTATGAGTGGTGTGTCCGAACCTTTATGTCTAATTCATGTAATCAATAAACGCGGTATTTTGCCTTATCCCCCTTTATAAAGGTCTTGTTCTTGATTTGATAAATTGGTAATTCAAAGTAACATGTTCCCTGCCCCCCAGCCCTTCAGACAGCTGGTGTACGGCAGAGCTAAGGCAATCCCAGCCTGGCTTGCGGGTCTGTTGTGGGGGAGGGGGGAGAGATAAGCTTTCCCTCCCATTGTACTCTGCAGACCCAGGCTAGGGGGTCCTGAGGTCTGTTCCCCTGCCCTACATCCTGTCAGGCTCACAGGCACAGGCTAGGGAGCAGAGGCTTTACAGCCTCAGCTCTGAAAGCAGCGGGGTGGAGCTAGCTCTGCTCTGCTGGAGCAGACAGCAGAGCCCTGGGCTGCAAAGCATCCTGGGATACTGGGGGACTGTGAGTTAACTTGAATTGGGAGTAGATCTGGGACAGAAATTCTGTAAACTGGTTTGACCTAAATCAGTTAAGTTTGATACAACATCCATCCAGGTATATCTTAACTGGTTTTGGCCATTTTTAAAGCAGTTTATGTGCACTGAACTTCTGTCCTGTTACAGGTTTAAATCAATTTTTGATCACTTAAACCAGTTTACATGCAACTTCTGTCCCTAGCCATAAAGTAAGCCATAGGAGCCTGATACTACATTCCCTATGCATGCAGTTACCGTCTCCAGAGCTGTCAATATTATCCCTTTTATGAGTATTAAATAGTCTCATTAAAAAAAAAAAAATCACATCCTGGGTAATAATATTTTAACTGCAGTATACAATAGAGAGGCCCTTGTGTTTTCAGAGATTTGCAAATTCATGGAAATGGTTTAGAACTGATCACAATAATCTTGGCTTTTGCCTAAATGTAACATTTACAAGAGAGACTGCAAAGAGGATGTGACAGCTTGGAATACAGTACTCTACAGAAAGCAACAATAAGCCCAAGTGAGCTAATCATCAGGGAGAAAGTTAACTGATGCAACAATACCTTTCTCAACCTGACTGCATTCTGTGAAGAGCAGGTTTTTTCAAGTTTGTCAGGTTCAGCGTAATTGGTTATCACAAAGTAATGGACACATCTAATCACTAATAACACCTCCAGAGCTTTCAAACAAGCACGATTTGAAATGTTTCACTGAAACACACGCACTAGAATCCATTATCACCAGAGGGAGAAACTGAAAAAAAGAGCAAAACTGTTTGATGACTGATCCGATGTTAAAGGAGTCTCTCACCTCAAAAATGTGAAACTTCACAGTGAATCTGGAAACTTTGAACTACACTTCTTTTTGGAGTTGCCTTTTTTTCCCCTTTTATTTGTACAACAATGAAAAAAATGGTAATTTAAATTTCAAGGTGGTTCAATATGGACTCAAATTTGGAGCACATTATGCAACACCAATTTTGTTCAGCAAATTTAGTGATTAAGAAAAAAAAAAAGAGGGGAAGAGATTTTAGCAATATGGATCTGTAGCATTCAATTTGTATGAGACATACCTCAAAAAGAAACAGAGCAGATTGGGTGGGGGAGAGATTTACCCAAATGAAAGAGTAGGGGATGAGAGAAGAGAAAATACAGATTAGAGTGAAACCAGCACTGGCATTACATCAGAAAATGTCCCTCATTCAAGCAGCAGGGTTCAGTGCCTCATTCCAATAGCAGGGCTGCCATGTCACTAGCAGAAGCCAGTCTGAACTCTTTCAGGACTGGACCTCTACTTCTACTTCAAGCTGAATTTAGACCAATGCTTGCTGAGAATTTAGCATGCTGGCTGTGTCAGTCATTAGTGAGATGTCTAGTAATGGGCCCCCTGGTCCTTGTTAAGGCCATATCCCACCTTTGAACCCTGAGAGCAGAGGCAGAAATGCCAAGAGAACTAACACAGCTTAAATGTAGACTTACATGAGGGGCTCCAAAATCTTGTGCGTCCATGAAATGAGTTTCTACACAGCTCTGGAAAGCATAGGGAGATTCTGAATGTTTGTGGGAGTATATAGGAGCTCAGCTGCAGAGAGACAGAACGGTCAATACTAAGGCACAATTGGATCCAAGCCTCTGTAAACAGAATGAGATTGCAACATGTATAAATATATTTGAGTTCGCTTTCATCTAGCTAGCTTGGGCAAACATTGTCCTAAAGCCGTGATGGTAAGATACCTGTTTCCCTCCGATGAACCCTCAGCCCCTAAACAGTAGTACCAAAGGCAGCAAAGAGTTATGATGAACATGTCAGCAAAATGCTTGGAGCTGTTGCTATTGAGTGAAAATAAAACTGTCACATGTAGAACGTAGATTTCTGCCAGTAGGATCCTAAATTCTGTGCTGAGGGTTCATAGAATCATAGAAGTTGGGTCGGAAGGGACCTTGTAGATCTTCAAGTCTGCCCCCCCCTGCCTGGGCGGGAAGAAAACTGGGCTCAAATGACCCCAGCCAGGTAGGCATCGAGTCGCTTCTTAAAGACCACCAGGGTAGGAGCCAGCACCACTTCCCTTGGAAGTTGGTTCCAGATCCTATTTGCCCTAACTGTGAAGTAGTTCTTACGGATGTCTAATCTAAACCTACTCTCCAACAACTTGTGGCCGTTATTCCTTGTTATCCTGGGGGGCGCTAGGGGAAACAAGGTCTCCCTCAAACTCTTCTGGTCCCCCCTAGTGAGTTTATAAACGGTCACCAGGTCCCCCCTCAGCCTTCTCTTGTGAAGGCTGAACAGATTCAGGTCCCATAGCCTCTCATTATAGGGTCTGCCCTGCTGTCCCTGGATCATGTGGGTGGCCCTCCTCTGGACCCTCTCAATGTTGTCCACATCCCTCTTGAAGTGGGGTGCCCAGAACTGGACACAGTACTCCAGCTGCGGGCTGACCAGTGTCGCGTAGAGGGGGAGGATCACCTCCTTGGCCCTACTTGAGATGCACCTGTGGATGCACGATAAGGTCCGGTTAGCCCTGCCGACCGTGACCTCATATTGTTGGCCCATGTTCATCTTGGAGTCAATGATGACTTCAAGATCCCTTTCTGCCTCCGTGCTCTCAACAAGGGAATTTCCCATCTTATAAGTGTGCTGCTGGTTACTCCTGCCCAAGTGCAGCACCCTGCACTTGTCAGTATTGAAATGCATCTTGTTTTTGTTAGCCCACCCCTGCACCCTATCCAGGTCTTTCTGCAGTCTTTCCCCTCCCTGCTGACATGCCCACTTCACCCCATATTTTGCTATCATCAGGAAATTTGAACAGGTTGATTTTCACCCCGTCATCCAAATCGCTGATAAAGAAATTGAACAGTGTGGGCCTAAGACCCGAGCCCTGGGGGACTCCGCTGCCCACTTCCCCCCAGGTCAAATATGACCTGTCCACCAACACCCTCCGAGTATGACCCTTCAGCCAATTTGCAACCCATCTGACTGTGTAGGCATCGATGCCACAGTCGCCTAGTTTTTTAATGAGGATGGGGTGGTTGACAGTGTCAAAGGCCTTGCTGAAGTCCAGAAAGACTACATCCACGGCGACACCTGCATCCAATGCTCTTGTGACCTGATCGTAAAAGGCAGTCAGGTTGGTCTGACATGACCTGCCCCTAATGAAACCGTGCTGGTTGCCCTTGAGCATCATCCCCGATGCTGGCCCATCACAGATCTGCTCCTTGATGATCTTCTCAGAGTTTCCCCAGGATTGAGGTAAGACTGACGGACCTATAGTTGCCCGGGTCCTCCCTCCTCCCTTTTTTAAAGATGGGGACCGCATTGGCTATCTTCCAATCATCTGGCACCTGGCCCAAGCACCACGAGCGCTCGTAAAGCCATGCCAAGGGCCCTGCAATAACCCCTGCTAGCTTCCTCAACACCCTGGAGTGCAGAGCATCTGGACCTGCTGATTTGAACACGTCCAGCCCCTCCAGTAGCACTCTAACCCGGTCCTCCTCAACCTTAGGTCTGGAGGCGTTCCCCTCAAGTCCATCTTGAATCACGGTGGGGGAGTCCCGATCCCTGCACAAGAAAACAGAGGTGGAGAATTTGTTAAAGAGGTCTGCTTTCTCCTCTGGCGCAACCACCAGATTGCCCAGCGTATCTTGCAGGGGCCCCACATTTCCCGGCGCCTTCTTCATCCTCCCTATATATTTGAAAAAGGACTTTTTATTATCTTTGATCTTGGACGCTAGTCCTAGCTCTGTGTCTGCCTTAGATTTCCTAACAGCCCCCTACAGGCCCGAGCAGTGGAGGTATACTCTTCTTTGGAGATCGCCCCCCCTTCCACTGGGTGTACGCCGCCTTTTTGGCAACCAGGCATTCCCGGATGTCCTCGGTGAGCCAGGGAGGCTTTTGGGCACTCTTGCCCTCCTTGCTTCTTGTTGGCATTGTCACCCCTTGGGCCCTGAGTATCGTCTCCTTAAGGAATGACCACTCATCTTGGGCACTGAGTTCCCCTGCCCTCGAGAACCCCAGCGCCTCTCCCACCAATCTCCTCAACTCCTTGAAGTTGGCCCTCTTGAAGTCTAGGGCTACTGCCTTGCTGCAGGCCCTTGTCACCACGCGCTGGATGATGAATTCCAGCAAGCAATGATCGCTATCACGCAGGTGGTCAAGGACCTGGAGCCCCCTTACCAGGTCATCGCCTGTGGCCAGGACCAGGTCCAACAGGGCATTTCCTCTGGTGGGACTGTGCACCTCCTGGGTTAAGTGGAGGTCCTGTATCTTAGCCAAGAACCTCCTGGAATGGTCCGACCTGGCTGACTGCTCCTCCCAGCAGATGTCCGGGTAATTTAGATCACCCATGACAACTACATCTCTTGCCTTAAGTGCCTCTGCAAGCTGGCCTGAAAATTCCTGGTCCAGCTCCTCCCCTTGGTAGGGGGGTCTGTAGTAGACCCCCACCATTAAATCCCTCTCCCCACAACCCCCTTGTATCTTGACCCAGGGCACTTCAGCTTGCTCTTCCTCCGACCCCATTTTGCTGGCAGAGGATGTGTATTGCTCTTTGACACAGAGCGCCACACCCCCTCCCTTCCTTCCTTCTCTATCCCGCCTGTAGAGCCTATAGCCCCTAATGCTCACTGCCCAGTCGTGGATTGAATCCCACCACATTTCTGTAATCCCTGCTATGTCTGGGTTTGAACTGGCTATTCTGAGGGTGAGTTCCTCCTGTTCGTTCCCCATACTCTGAGCATTGGTATACAGGCATTTAAGGACTTGCATAGCTGCGCGTGCCACCCCTCGATTAGGAAGACTATCTGGACCCCTGTTTCTTACCTGGGCACTCCTTGTGTGCGTCACCTGTCTTGCTCGGGTGGTGTCTCCACGTCTTTCTGCGGCCCCCTTGAGGAGGTTGAGATTAGCTTTCTCCTGGGTGTCAGTTGTCAGCTGCCCCATTTGGACCCTTGCTGAACCAAATGGGGCAGCGGACAACCAACACACAGGAGAAAGCTAATCTTCTCAACCATTACTTTGCGTCGGTTTTCCACCAGCCCAAGGGGATCATCCTGCCTGACAGGACCAGGACTACCAGGATAAGGGCGATCATATGCCTACAATTAACGAAGAACTTGTGAGGGAACAGCTTGAGAGACTAGACATCCACAAGTCAGCTAGCCCAGACAGAATGAACCCAAGAGTACTAAAAGAGTTGGCTGACATCCTAGCACGACCAATGGCAAGGAGATCTGAGAACTTGTGGCGCTCGGGAGAGGTGCCTGAAGATCGGAAGAGGGCCAGTGTGGTGCCAATCTTTGAGAATGGAAGGAAGGACGATACAGGCAACTACAGGCCAATCATTTTGACCTCAATCCCTGGAAAGATCTTGGAAAAAATGATCAAAGTAACCATCAACAACAGGCTAATGGAAGGCAACATTTTGAGAGATAGCCAACATGGCTTTGTTGCGGGTAGGTTTTGCCTGACCAACCTCATTTCCTTCTATGACCAGCTGATGCATCACCCAGAAAAAGGAGAAGAGGTTGATGCCATATAGACCTTACGATGACAGGCTGAGAGCTATGGGGCTCTTTAGCCTGGAAAAGCGCAGGTTCAGGGGTGATCTGATGGCCACCTATAAGTTTATCAGGGGTGACCATCAGGATCTGGGGGAACGTTTGTTCACCAGAGCGCCCCAAGGGATGATAAGGTCGAACGATTATAAACTCCTGCAAGACCGTTTCAGGCTGGATGTAAGGAAGAATTTCTTTACTGTCCGAGCCCCCAAGGTCTGGAATAGCCTGCCACCAGAGGTGATTCAAGCACCTACATTGAACACCTTCAAGAGTAAATTGGATGCTTATCTTGCTGGGATCTTATGACCCCAGCTGACTTCCTGCCCTTCGGGTGGGGGGCTGGACTCGATGATTTTCCGAGGTCCCTTCCAGCCCCAATGTCTATGAAATCTATGAAATATATTTAGATTTCAAAAAAGCCTTTGACTTGGTCTCCCATGAAGTCCTCATGGTTATACTGGGGAACTGCGGCGTCAACAACCTCACAGTCCAATGGCTTGGAAACTGGCTCTGTGGTCGGACCCAGAGAGTAATGGTCGATGGAACCGTGTTGACATGGCGCACGGTGACCAGGGGCGTCCCCCAGGGCTCCATACTTGGACCAGTACTCTTTAACATATTTATAAACAACCTGGATTCAGGTGTCAGAAGTGGACTGGCTAAACTGGCTGATGACACCAAACTATGGGGAAATGTGGTCACAGTACGGGATAGGCTGGTGATTCAGGCTGACCTGGACAGGGTTGCAAGGTGGACGAATCAAAACCTGATGGCATTCAACACAGAAATGCAAGGTGCTCCATTTTGGGGGAAAAAAAATCCACATCATACTTACAGGCTCGGCAGTGCTATACTCACTAGCACCACAACTGAAAGAAGCTTGGGGGTCATGACTGACCACAAGATGAACATGAGCCACCAATGCCATGCCGCAGCCAGCAAAGCAAATAAAACTCTGGCTTGCATCTACTGATGCGTCTCAAGCGAGACCCAAGAAGTCATCCTCCCCCTTTACCCAGCCTTGGTGGACCCATCCAATTTTGGACTCTGCACTTTAGGAAGGATGCAGAGAAGCTTGAAAGAGTCCAGAGGAAAGCCACGTGCATGACTAGAGGTCAAGAGAACAGGCCTCATGAGGAGACACTGAAGGACATGGGACTCTTCAGCCTGGAAAAGAGAAGGCTCAAGGGGAACTTGGTGGCAGCCTATAAGTATATAAGGGGTGTGCACTAGGAACTGGGAGAACATCTGTTCATCAGGGCATCTCAAGGGAAGACAAGGTCTAATGGTCACAAACTGCTGGAAGACCGTTTTAGACTGGACATAAGGAAAAACTTCTTTACCGTCCGAGTCTCCAGAGTCTGGAATAGACTCCCCCAGAAGTAGTGAAAGCACCTATTCTGGATACGTTCAAGAAATGCTTGGATGCTTATCTTGCTGAGGTGATCTGACCCCAGCTGACTTCCTGGCCCTTAAGCAGGGGGCTGGACCCAATGATCTCACAAGATCCCTTCCAGCCCTAATGTCTATGAATCACAGAAGCCTGGGAAAGCTGAACCACCTTAGTGATAAACACACAACAGTGGAAAGAAACTACTTTAAAGAGGACCCAGCCAACAAAAGGAGATGCTCTCTCCCTCATGATCAGCAAAACTTGCAACAGCATTGGACCAGTGAGATTTTTTTTGATGAGTGACATCACAGCAAGATCCCTCCACAACAAAGGAATCCCCAAACAAAAGACTAAACTGTCCCAAAGGAGGCATAAAAGTTAATAGAAAATGACAGCAAAACTGTTTTTTGACAAAATGGTGGGAAAATATGCCAAGAATCCTCAGATGAGTAATTTTTATGGTTCACGGAGAAAACTAGTCTCTCTGACAAACTAATCTCTCTAATTGCTTCTGTATTGTATTCTTTTTGATGAGGCATAATACTGCTTTCTGTACTACTTGTTGTAGTAGTAGAAAGACGAGCAATGAACAACCAAAGACTCAACAGACTCCTGACTAATTCTGTCTGACCCTAGGAAAAGGTCATGGCAAGCCTGTTTGCTTTTAATGGAAGGAACTCTACACAGTCATAGTATATTACTACTCCGGTTCCTGGGAGGTTGATTACTTGGAGGACATTCAGATAAGCAATGTGATCAGGTACCTTTCTAAAAGTCTGACACGCCTGACACACTATGCTCAGATAGCACCTCCTCCCCCCAAGTATTGCAACCAAATGCCGAGTGTTTAGCACTAAATCTTTCTCTGGGTGCCCACAATACAATCTGTGAGGACAGAGAAGAGATTCATGATCCAAATGCAGAACAGACAGCAAGAGATCCACATTGGCATTTGTGGACCATTGCAACACATCTTCCCAGGGAATAGACCAGTCAGGAAACCAAGACTCAGCTTCCCGTTGAAAAAGGTATTTTGCTGCCACCCGGCAGGGGAATAACGGGCAGGAGGCAGAAGCAGTTAAGGAAGCACCAGACAAAAGTTGTCCAAGCTTCGTCCACCTGATGAAGAGGGAGAAGAATGTCTTTGTATCCAGGCTAACTTAGTGAGTAGGGCTTTCAACTACCAGTGGGTTCAATGGGGGGTGGAGACAAAAACCTAGAGATACAAGCCAGGTGACATAGATACAAATAAATCAAGCAAGAGAAGGCAGTAGGGGAAGCCCTAACAATGTTCTCAGAGAGTAGATAGGGCAATCAGTTAGTTAGCTATAATGTTTAGGTGCTGATGTAAGAAGCATGGGGAATAAACAGGAAGAACTGGCAGTCCTGCTACTGTCATGAAATGATGATGCAATTGAAAAAAAAAAAGCCTTGGTGGAATAGTTCACAGTAGGGCTGTGCGAAGCTTTGGTTGGCGATTTGATTTGGAGGAGATTTGGCCTGATTCGGTGGCCAAATCTCCAAATCCAAATCAAATCAGGGGACCAATCGAAAGGTCTGAATCGATTCAAAGATTTCCAAATCTTCGGAAAAGATTCAGAGAGCTTTGATAATTTGGGCAGTCCCCAGTGACTCAGAACTGGTAAGTACTAGGGGCTGGGGGAGGGGACCACGGGGGGACCCCTGCCAACTTCCCCGACCCCCCTCATCCCCTGACCACTCCCCCAGCTCCCCTCATGGCTGCCTCAGCTCTCGGTACTTAAAAAAAAAAAAAGGCCCGGATCACCCCCTGCCCGGCAGACCTAGTGAGCATGGGGAGCTCTGCCACGAGCCCCCCAACCCCTCCCTCACTCCCCTAGCCCCGCCATGGCTGCCCCGCCCAGTCCAGCTCCGGCCCTTTAAGAAAAAAAAGCCAAGAAAACCCCCTGAACTCACCACTCCTGCAGCAGCATCTGGGCTTTGGGGGCTCATGCAGAGCCCCTCATGTGGCGTGGGGCTGCGTGGGGCTACGGGGGGCAGCAGGGATCACCTCCCACCGGCAGGAGCAGTGAGGCCCGGGTTTTTTTCTGTTTTTTTCTTCTTAAAGGGCCGGAGCTGGCACAGAAGGGGCACCCGTGGGGGGGCTGGGGGAGTGAGAGGGGGAGTCCTGGGGCTTGTGGAGAGCCCCCCATGCAGTGTGGGGCAGTGAGGGGTAGCAGGGATTGCCCCCCCACCCAGCAGCTGCTGCTGAGTCAGGGCTTTTTCCCCCCCCAGCAAGTGCCGGGAGCTGGGGCATTCAATACCCGGCTGGGAGAGCAGGCAGGGGCTGGGCCTGGCCGATTCAGGCCCATCTCCGAGTCAGATTCGGCCAAATCGAATCTGGACAGTAATTCGAATCACCAAATCAAATCACTGTCCCCGTACGGGCCCGTATGGCAAGTATGAGCCAACAGCGCACTCTTGTTGCAAAAAAGGCAGCAGCGGACCAGGCTGCGCGAAGGCAGACCCGGCTGCACTGACAGCAGTGGCACTTGCAAGGCGAGCGGAGCGATTCTTCTGCTCTAGTTGGCACCACGAGGCCTCGCCTGGAGGACCGCGCCCAGCTTCGGGCCCTGCTCTTTCTGAACGATGGCGCTAAACCGGACTTCAGCAAACGGGGAGGGAAATAGTGAGAGGGGCAGGAAACACGACTTACAGGGCAAGGCGGGAAGAGCTGGCATTACACAGTCTGGACAAGAGAAGGCTGAGGGGGAATGTCACGAGTTCTTCAGATCCCTGCGGTGTTAGGCAGAGGGGGCGACACACGAGCCTCGGAGGTGCCGGAGGAAGGCAGGGCAGGGCAGGGCAGGGCGCGTCTGGGAGAGGCTCTGCACCGCGAGAGGGCGGGCGCTGTTAAAAGCAGCGGGCTGCGACAGCTGCAAGAGCCGCGTTAGGCGGCAGCGCCTCAGGTTGCCCCGCGCGATGTGGGCGGAGCTTGTGACGCAACTGAGCGGCTCTGGTGTAGACGTGCTTCTGCGGCCGCAGCGCGCGTCTCCTCGGGCGCTAGGACCCAGCGCAGTCCCGCCGCTGCAGCGTCATCGCGCCGCGCCGCGGCAGCACGTGGCAGGGCTGGCGGGGGCACCATGGCGGCCCCGGATAGGAAGCGGCGGCACAAGGCGCAGTACGTGCAGGGCCCGGCGGTGAAGCGGGGCCGCGCCGGGGCGCCGCGGCAGCTGGAGCCGGGCATGCAGGGCATCCTCATCACGTGCAACATGAACGAGCGCAAGTGCGTGGGGGAGGCCTACAGCCTGCTGGGCGAGTACGGCGAGCAGCTGTACGGGCCCGAGAAGGTGCGTGCCCCGGGCAGTGCGGCCCGGCTCCTCCTCCCCTCCCTCTCCCCGCGCTTGAAGCCGGAGCCCGCCCGGCCCCCCCTCCTCGCGTTTCGTGCCGCCCCTTCAGAGCCCTAGGGGCCCCGGGCCGAGAATCGGCGCCTTAGGGCTTGAGCGCGGTGCTGGAGGTTGCACCTTCTGCACTGACCACACCAGACGCACGGTCGGCCCATCAGAGCTGCCACCTACTGGGTCCCGCCATAGCTGCACCTCGCCTCCGCCGCGTTGGGACGAGCCCTGCCCGGCTCCCCGGCCCTGAGCGGGGCGTGGGAAGCATTTCAGAGGTTCACTTTCTCCAGTGTTAATGTAACTGCTGCCGTAAAGGTCCTAGTAGCAGCCTAAATTTAGTTTTTGGGACCTGCGTGCTACCCATAGCCATATCCTTGGTACCCACTGGACTGCGACCACTGGCTCCTCCCCAGCAACTTAAAAACACATCCCATGAGGACTGCTACTTCTGTGCCTAGGTGCAAGGTCTCTCAGATGTCACGGACCCAGCTGTCCGTGTGCCTAATAATTGAATCGCGCGCTACAGTCAATTGCCTCCTCCTATCCTGTGGAGCTCCCTCCCTTGGAGGAGTATCCTTGGCACAGGAGGATGCAGTAACATTGGCTGGAAGGGGGTCCCATCAAAGGGGTAGTTTCTAGAGGTGCACCAATACCTCTCTCTGTCTGTGTCAGATTGAAAAATTGACATTATCGGCAGTCAGCTTTTTTTTTTGGCTGATGTGGCTGATAATGTCACCGATAAGTGCATGTGTGGGCACAGCTGCAGCATGCCTGGGGCCAGGAGTGCAGCCTGGCAGCTTGGAAAGTAGTGTGTGGCAGGTAAGTCTGTTGGGAGGGGCAGAGTGGGGTATGGGAGCTGCAGGCAGCTCATGGAGGGGCAGGGGGCAGCTCATGCTGCTGTGTGCACCCTTGGGGAGGCATGGAGGGCACGTGCTCCCTGGATTTGTGTGCGGGGCAGAGGTGGGTGGGCTGCCGCTGTGAGCCAGGGGCAGTTCCAGGCTCTTCCTGGTGGAGGGGGCTGGGCCGGAGCTTTGCTTGGGGCAATTGGTAGCAGCACTGGGGCACCCAAAAATATAGCCACCCAAAAATTTGCTGTAGATTCCTCAAAGCTCCCCTCCCAGTGCCGCTGCTGCCCGAGGGCCTTGGCACAGCCCCAGTCCAGTGCTTCCTTGGGGAAGAGCCTGGCACCGCCTCCGTCCACAGCCTGCCCTCGCCCTGCATGCAGATTCTAGGGGCACATGCCCCCCATGACTTCCATGCTCCCCAGACGAGCTGCTTGTGGCTCCATCCCATAGCCCGACCCTCCCTGGCTGGGAAGCGCTTGCCCCACTCTCTCCCTCACTGTGGAGTCCTCAATCTGCTGACCACCCTCCCTTCCCCCAGTTTACAGCCAGACGCTGCTATCCAAACTGCCAGGCTGCATATTGGCAGTCGGATTAGTATTGGCTAATATGGCTTGTTAATAATGGGCCATCAGTATTAGCCCAAAAAATCTTTATTGGTGCATCCTTAATAGTTTCTCTCCTTCCCAACTTGATGCCCTCCATCCCAAGGCTCTCATCCTCCTCAGCCTTGTGGGGCTGCTCTACAGTGTCCCTAAAAGCCTCATCTATGAACCTCTGTACCTCCTATAGCTGCACCACTTCTACCCCCCCAAACCCTGAGAGAACATACTTGCTCTCTGAGCCAGGCATTCCTTGAAGCAGGTCAACACATACAAAACCTGCCCCTAGGGCAGGTAATAACCATACATGCTGCACTCAGTGCAGTTAACTGGGTAGTCCCCACCCTGCTGCTTGTGCTTCTATCTGTAGATTTTTTTTTAAAGTGTTAAAACCTCAGTTTCCTCTTAAGATGGTTTTGATTTATTGGTTCCCTTTCACTAGAAACTTTCAACTTATGGATTGACTTCCTGTTTAGCCTTACCCTAATTACATCCGCTAATTAAAGAAAGATTTAAATATTGATCTAACTGCTGTGTTTCAGCTACTTCCATTATATATCTAGGTTAATTACTCTTAATTTAAGAAAGAACTTACCTTAAAGGCTCCCCCTTCAAAGATGGGGGCTGCAAACTGCCTTGTTTGCTTTACCTGTCTTGGGCTCTGGTTTCCTTTTATGCTCTGGCAGGCCTGGACTGGCTCCACCCCATTGTTATGGCTTTTGTCAGACAGGGGCAGCAATCACTCAGCTAGCAGCACTCGCAAACTGCTCAGGGCCTAAAAAAAACCAGCCAAATGTTTACCAAACCTCACACACAGACAGACCAAGCTCACTTACCTTCCAGAAGCAGGATCTGGTGTCTGACTTGTCATCCCTTCTTCCTCCTGCTCCCAACAGACTATATATAGTACTTGCTTCATCTGATGTAGTGAGCTTCAACTGTCTTATCTACTTTGGTTAGTCTGTAAGGTACAAATCTACCCTGCCTTCTGCTTGACTGTGGACTAACATAGCTACCTGCATCTCTAGCTATAGATAATTCAGGCATCTTTCCAGCCTAAAAGATCTATTTTAAGCAACCAGGGCATGGTGGGGCATGCCAGAAAAAGTTTGCTAATATTGTAGGGTGAGATCATTGAATAGACTATCTAAATAACTGCTTGCATGCTAAACTACCCCTGGAAAAGCCCTTTCTACTGGTTTTTTACAGTATTTTTAAACAGTTGTTGCCTTCAGTTGGGTTCAGTAATTCTTCATAATGGGCTCCCTGCTCTCTTGGCTGTTCTGGGGTTTGAAAGTTCTGCCCTCCTTCCATTTTGTACATTAACACTGGTGAAAGTCTCTCCTCTTAATCATACCTGTGTGCATTGCATATTTGATAATTCATTGCTCCTTTGTTTAAATAAAATGCAACATGTGCCACTTGGACCAACTTGTGTCATTGCATACATGCTAATTTCCACAGAAAAAATGTCACGTCTTTGCCTTGATGCCTATAGTGCTTTCTTCTCAAATGATGCCATGGACTGCTTATTTCAACTACCTTCCTGTGCATCACTGCTCAGCTTGCTTTTTCAGGACTTGCTTCTTAATTGTTGCTGTGACCTTTATTTACTGAGCAGTAGATGTGATTTCTTAACAATTTAATGGCACTGAATTTAAGATGCTTTCTCTTATTCAAACAGTTCTCAGATCAAGATGACAAGCTGTCAGGAAGTGAAGAGGATGATGTTGAAGCTGCCTTAAAGAAAGAAATCGATCAGATTCGTACTTCAACAGAACAGAAGCTGAGACGATTCCAGTCAGTAGAGAGTGGAGCTAACAACGTGGTCTTTATTAGGACCCTGGGCATAGGTTTGTAGTGAAATAAGTACCATATAACTCTATAGGCACTCTAGACTTACTTAACAATAAGATATGGAGAGTGACTTCTCAAAGAAGAGGAGTATGCAGAATGTATATACATCTTTCCTCTGTCTTGCGTGCTTCCTCCTAGACCCTCTAGTGACCTCTAGTGCAAAATAACCTGAACCCTCTTCATACAAAAAGACAATTGCATCTTGCTTAATGTAAGGACATTGGAAAGAGTCATGTACAGGCAGACATAAAACCAAAGGTATAACCCTTTTTCCAGGTCTCCCAGCCTGATTGTTAAATGTGAACTAGAAAAAATATCTGTACACTAACAGTTCTACCCACAAGAACAAAGATCTGATCTTTTGGTCCTTAATTGGGCAGAACTCCTCTTCCCTGAATAAGGGCCTGTAGAAACAGGCTCCCAGTGCTGCATTTAGTGGGGATGCTGGGTACTCGTATATAACTATGGAAAAAGCTCATTCCCTTTTGGAAAGCTCTTCAGAGTTTACTAGATGTATAAAAATAAACTCCATCCTACAGACATCTTTGTACTTAGCAAGATTTAATGCTGTATTTCTCTTTCCTAAAGGAAATACCTATTTGCTTCTTATACTTGCTTGTCTTTCCTTGTAGAGCCTGAGAAGCTGGTGCATCATATATTAAAAGACATGCACACTACTAAAAAGAAGAAAACAAGAGTTATTCTGCGCATGCTGCCCATTTCTGGAACCTGCAAGGCTTTTTTGGAGGATATGAAAAAATACACGGAGACCTTTTTTGAGCCTTGGTTTAAAGCCCCTAATAAAGGGACTTTTCAGATTGTGTACAAAGCTCGTAATAATAGTCATATGAGTAGGGAAGAAGTAATCAAAGAACTGGCAGGTAGGTATTTCTTTCACATAACAGGCTTATAAGCACGTGTGCAAGCTACACAGGCCAAATCATTCCAGCAGGACAACTAGGCATAAGGGTTTTGTTTTAAAGGAAGGAAGGCCTTTTTCAAGCCCATTGCATTATTCAAAGTCTTTCCTTCCAGTTTTTTCTTAAGTGTTATGAACATAACTTGATGCTAAGGGTGTGGACACAGGAATGTTTGTACGGCTTTAAAAGAGTTGCTGCATTTGAATCATTCTCAGCCTGTTCACACACAACAGTTAGAGCTATCAGATGCTTCCTTTTTTAAACGTGCCCCTTTGAAAGGGTCTCCAAGCTGTCTTGTGTCCACACCCTTACACTCCTTCAACAGTTCATCTCCGTATCAAACCACCTCATCGTAACATGACAAAAACAACACAGTCCAATAAGGTAGTGAATGTACCATTTCTGTAAACTTTGCAGGTTTTTTGAAAATTCTTTTTTTGAATACTGAAGATCTTGTATCATTGTTGGGGATCTCAGGAATTCATGCCAGAAATATGTGGTGCAGCAGCTTCTTTAATCTTGGGGTTTCCTCTGCTTGCCTGCCCGTTTTCCTCCCTGCCACTGATTGGTGGAGGGGTCCTGTTGCTCACCATCCGCACCTGACGGTCAGGAGATGAAAACCGTAGTTGTGGTTTCAGACAGGGTCTCTCTGCTAGTCAGTGGCAGTGGTTTGCGTGGGGGAAAACTCCAGTATTAAAGAAGTGGCTGCACTATGCACATCTAGCGTGAATTCCAGAGATCCCTAATCCCTGTTTCCTCTGATTGTGACTTAAGGGGAGAACTATCAAATGAATTCAGAGCTATAGTGTTGCAGTATAGTAGTTTCTTCCTTACTAGGGAGGGTATAATCAAAGAGCCCTAATATTTTTCTGGTATTTTAAGCAGTCATGTCGACTGAAAATTCTTGACTGCAGCTGCCCAAAGTATGAATAAGGTCATCTTTTTACTTATCCTTTGTGGTGTAGTTGGTCTTCTGAAATGTTAGCACTCAAATACTTGCATTTCAAATCTCTTTGCAGAAACACCCTCTGCATAACTGATTCTTGTTCTGTCGTTACAAAGCAGGGTTTTCATTAAGTGGGTAATTATTAGAAAGGAGATGTACTGCTTCCCTATTTGATTTTTATCAGGCAGAATTAAAATTGCCCTAAAAGTCCTCGCATACATTGGAGCTTCTAACAGTAGAAAAAAAAACAACATTCCCTTTTTCTCCTATCTTGCAGGAATAGTGGGCAGCCTAAATCCAGAAAACAAAGTGGATCTTAATAACCCAGAGAATACCATTGTGGTAGAAATAATAAAAAATGTCTGTTGCTTGAGTGTGGTGAAAGACTATGTTCTGTTCAGAAAATACAACCTGCAAGAGGTGGTGAAGACCAACAAGGAGGAGGGGCAGCAAAACCTGTCAAGTGTCACAGAAGAGGAGAGCTCAAAAGAAATAAAATCAGCTGAGGACTCGAATGAATTGAAATCAGGAGACAGACTTCAAAGTGAAGAAGAGAGTAAGCGCAATGAGCATGACCTTCAGCAGGTGTAGGAAATGTCACAGGAAGGAAGGACACCTGTAAGAGACTGGCTTTGAGTTCTAAAATGGCCTTTTAAAGAGAAGCTATGGGATTTTTTTTAATTTTATTTGGAGTTTAGTTTTTAAAGTCAATGGGTAGTATGAGTTGATTTTTCATACACTATTGTGTAGTCACTAGTGGACCTTTGTGTTTCAACATGTCCAGTATCCAGGAGTGTGGTACTATTTTTTACTCAGTCTCTCGGCCTGGTTTGCCTCTGCTTTGCACCTTGTATGATTGCACACCTATGCAAAGCGTATGTAAAACATTCCTAATCTGATCTGATAACACTTACTGCCAACTTCCCATAGGTAAAAGTACGTAGGATACAAGGCAATATGGAATTGACCTTGCTAAGAAGCACTAGGTATGGGTGGGATTGAGAGTTTTGGAAAAAAAGATGGCTTGTTATAAAGAATATAAATGAAAATGTAGTGACTTAGTTTTGGCATCTCTGGACTTTTCATAGCATGTAAGCCCTCATTGTCTTGTAAAATAGAGAATGGGACTAAGCACACCCATTTTGCATGTTGGATAAGGAATGAAAACAGGCAGATGAGAGAACTTAGTATGTCAAAGTAGTTCAGTGTTGTGACCAAACCTAGAAAAAAATGCTTAAACTTCCTAGGACAAACATGCCTAATAGGGCTGTTGCATGGGATTTTTACCAAAAATCCCATGGTATGTCTCAAACAGTAATGTACACATTAGAGTTCCTGGATAAAACCACATATTGTACATATCTATTGAATCAGGACCCAGCAAGTAACTTAAAAAGAGCCTACTTCTGCTTTTATTCAAGATATGCAATTCCTGTTGTTTTTCTTTAATAGTCTCAGTTTGTTGGTTTTATTTTTTATTAGCTGCGCTACAGGTTTGAGTTTGAACCCCGTCAGAAACTGTAGGTTGTAAAATAAGTTCTTTGTGGTGTACACCATATAACAGAGAAAGGATCAGTTTACCTATTTGTATAGTTTTGGCTTTACAGAATTAATTTTGTTTCAGATTGAAACTAACATCTGTCCATGGGTTTTACCTCTTCCTATAGGCTTGGCAGTTTGTTACACTAGGTTTGCAGAAATCCAGGCTGATTTAAGTAAACCGATATAGTGCAGCTTTAGCTTCTCATAATGTATCAACAGCCGAAACAGCCTCTGGGTCACTAACAGAAAATGGCTTGTCCCAAGATAGCACTGCTTGGTCTTCATTCAGTGGAAAGGACATGGTGAAGTCTCAAAATGGGTTTTGTTTTATATTTCCCTGTGTTCTTAAAACAGTTACGGATGTTTGGAAATTAAAAAAAGAGACTCCTTCCCTGTTCCTGTCCTTTTATTCCTCCCCTCATTTATTAAAACCCTGTTTTATTGCCTTTCTCGATATCTT